>NW_020798187.1:0-78449 GCF_002237265.1 Aspergillus thermomutatus | reverse complement strand
CAGTGATTAGTAAGGCTGTTGTCGTGTTGGTTGATGTTGTATGTGTCTTTATCAGAGAGTTATATATGGAGTTCTTTGATTTGTTCTTTATTTTCAATATTGAAGGACTAATAATCATTTTTACTCTTTTGTTGTTGTTGGGGGTTGTGTAAAAGGTAGTTTTTTTTTTTTTTTTTTTTTTCTCTCTTTGCATGCTTGCCGGCGGGGTTTTTTTTTTTTTTTTTTTTTTTTTTTGTGGCCAATTCATGTACAGCCATTCTTTTGGCGAGGAGCATAGGCGCTAAATGGATGATACTCTTGAATTCACGTCGTGATCCAGGACTCGGCCAAGTCCTGTCCAGCAAGTATTAGGACCTGGTTTCTAACTGTTGTACAAATGACATCCTTTTCACTGCGCCAACGCCTAGCGTATCCATCTTTCACAACGCCGCAAATGTAGACACGGAACAGATCCCAGAATCGAGGATCCATCCCAAACCCCAAGCAATCATCAAATAACAATCTATTTTCCAGTAATCTGAGCCATGAGGGTGTTCCCCTCTTTCTTCGTCTCGACAGCCTTGAACGCACGCCCAGTCTGATCCAGGCCCCTCTCGGCACGCGCATACGCCTCCTCGCTGCGATCAGTCAAAATATCCAGATCTTTCTGCGACAGAAGCGCGGTGGGATTAGCACCCGTCTCGAAGCGCTCGAATTCGTCTTCACCGAGAGCCTTCCTGAGCTCTTCTGCGTCGCTGTAATTCGCCGAGCTCGGGTCCAGGAGGCTTTTGAACTTGCCCCTTTGGATGACGAGACGTTCGAGGCGGCGCTTCGAGTCGGCTTTCTCGAGGAGAGTCTGTTCGACGGTTCCTTTGGTTGCGAGTCTGTAGACGATGACGGGTCTTGTTTGGCCAATTCGGTGTGCGCGGTCCTGCGCTTGAAGATCCTGCTGAGGATTCCAGTCTGAGTCGTAGAGGATTACCGTGTCGGCGGCGACAAGGTTAATGCCCTGGCCTCCTGCTCGGGTGCTCAGCAGGAAAATCTTGAAGCCCGGGTCCGAGTTGAACGCCTTGATTTGGGCTTGACGGTCTGTCTGGCTGATGGCGCCGTCAATGCGACAACAGTTCCAGCCGCGGAGCTGGGTGGCCCAATCTTGAAGAATGTCGAGTTGTGTTTTGAACTGGGAGAATATGAGGATCTTGTGCCCCTTATTCAGGAGACAAGGCACGAGGCGGTCCAGGAGGAGCATCTTGCCCGATGCGGTGACAAGAGTCTCGTCGATGGCGGCCGGGTCATCGCTCCATGGCCAGTAGAAATTATGTGGAGAGTTACAGGCGAGACGGGCTTGCATGACCGGATTCTGCATTTTCTTCTGAGCAATTTCTTTCTCTGTGTAAGTTCGTTAGCACCAGTCAGTGGCCAGTTCAGTTCAAAACAGCCATATACGTACTAGCAAGCTTGATGGTATTTGCTCTTTCGATTTCCTCTTGCTCAGTATCGCTAGGGCTCGGTTGTATGTCCAAATCGTCTTCCAAGCCTTGCTCGAGGCGTCGTAATTGCGCATTGAATTCGCGGTCACTCAGCTCTTTGTAATTTTGGGCGGCCCTACGTCTGCGAGTTGAACTAGTACCACTGGCTGGGGTCGAATCTCTGCTAGATTTGAGGCTCTTGTTGGGGGTCGAAGTGTTACTACTGTCGGCACTGCGTTTTAGGCTCGCCGAACGGGACAGCCTCTCATTCTTGGCCATGAGTCGTTCTGCGGCTTTATCCTCGAGGTATTGACGGCCCGTGCCATTAAGAATCTCACGGTACAAATCCTTTTGTTCCGCTGTGAGAGGGGCATAGAGAATGTATTCGCGTTTCTTTGGTAAGGCAGTTTCCACATCGGTCTTGACCCGCCGCAGAAGGAAGGGCTTCAGGATTGAATGCATGGTGGAGACAAGTGTGCGTTTCCGACGTTCTATGACATCCGTCTGCCCACGGTTATCGAGCATTGAGGAAAAGTCAAACCAGCTTTGGAAACTGTTGAGGTCGTTGAAAATTTCCGGCAGCAGAAAGTGCAACAGTGACCACAGCTCGGTGATGTTGTTCTGCAGTGGTGTACCAGTGATCAGGAGTCGGTTTGCAGAGTTGTATGAGAGAAGCTCCTTAATGAGCCTACAGTTCATGTTCTTCAAGCGATGACCTTCGTCCTGGTCTCAGGTTAGAGATGCACTTCCCTTTCAGATGGAGAGTAGCGCAGAACTTACAACTATGATGTATCGCCACTGGTATTGCGCGAGAAACTTTCGATCGTTCATACAGATCTCGTAGGATGTGCAAACGACCGGAAAATCCATACTCTTCTGGTCCTTCAGCTTCATTAAGTTGCTGCGGATCATGGCACGTTCGTCTTTGGAGCCATGGTACAAGACCGTCTTGATGCTCGGGGTCCATTTCGCGAACTCATCTACCCAGTTGCTGACTGTGCTCAACGGAGCAGCAATCAGAAAGGGTCCGGAGACGTTTTTCTCCTTGAAGAAGGCAATCAAAGAGATTGCCTGGACTGTTTTCCCAAGACCCATCTCGTCGGCCAGAATTCCACACAAGCCATTCATCCAAAGTGATTTGAGCCACTCCAGTCCTTCCAATTGATACTTGCGCATTTTCCCTCCAGTAACAAGCGCCGGTTGCTGAGTGGCGACAAGGCCCTGCCCACCTAGAGCACTGGGGTTGGCCTCATACTCGTCCGCAGCATGTTCCAGGGCTTCCTGCACCGTCGGCTTGTCTTCGGGGTCTTCCATATCCGCTTTCTTAAAATAGCTTGCAATGCTGTTACCGTTCATCGCCGAAGCACCCTTCTTGCCTCTGCCTCTTCTCGACCTTGTGGCTGTCTTTTCATCTGGTTGCTCGCCCTCAGCAGGTGTTGTCTCATCTGCGGAAGTCTGCTTCGCTCTCGCGCGCGTTTCTCGCCTACCAACTGGGCCTGTGGAGGTTATCTTCTTTTGATATTCTGTCGGGTTTTGCTGTTGCTGCTGCTGCCTCGCCGCTTCAAGCCGAGCCTCTTCCTGCTGCTTCTTCATCTTATCTGCCATGATCGCCACGAAGACCTACAATAGTGACCCAACAGGTCAGTGATCCGTCCCATAGAAAAGATATTCTCCAAAGCATAATATAAGGCAAAAAATACCTCACTCGTATTCAAAAGGTGCATCAGAGCCTTCGATTTGGCATCCATCTCCTCAACGTCCTCTTCGTTCTCCCCCTGTCCATTTTCAACCCCGGACATAGGGCTACCCTGCTCTAGCTCATCCATGGCAGACTTCATTTCCTGATGGACAATATTCGCTACGGAGAAGGAAAACTGCGTAGAGTTTTGCCGCTCAGGGCTATCTTCGTAGGTATCGGTAGTTGTTGTCCGGAGTAACTGCACCAGACATGTCCTTTCCTCTCTGTTCGATCTCAATGAGTTGCTTTCATCGAAGTTTGCTTTGTAGAGGTCATAAATGGGATCAAAATGGCGTTATAGCTCCGATCTTGCGATAACAATCTGATCCTCCTTCGCTTTATCAAAGGTATGGAATCATCCAAGATGTGAGACACAAAAATGAACGACGCAAGGAAAGAAAATCAAGAATGATTAAGGGTGATTAAGGGAAAAGATAAAAGTCAGTCCTTGTGCAGGAATGCCTGACGCAATGCAATGCCTGCTACTCTTTTGTTCTTTTTTAGGGCGACTATTCCGCGGTCTAGGGTGCTGCAGGACGCGGATTTTCGCGTTTGTGCACGGACCAGTTTTTGATTGACATCCACGGGACCATGATCCACTTACGCTGGTATCATCCCCAACCTCTTAACAATCACCTCCTCAGCGATCTCCCTTAACCTTGACCCTTTAAAAGAAAGTACAGTGCCTGGGTTCTGGCCAGCTATTATAGCTGACCCAAAGAGCTGGCCTTTAGTGAACTCAATACGTTCACTCAAGGGTAAAGGAACCGGTGGAGGAAATATTGCCTGAACTCTTAATATTTGCTTTCCATCGTAGACCTGAGATAGAAGGATACTAACTATTTCAGTAACAATGAGGCCTCCGGCCCCATCACGTCTCCAGACTTCCATGTTGCCCTGAACACGGCCTCTGGAGGTTTTTGTCCATCCCAAGAGGATCGTTAGCTCCACAGAGGCATTTCCTCGCATCCAGAGATCCTTATCTGCCCGTAGATGTGGAAAGGACTCAGACCAACCCGATTCGATAACAATAGAGGGGAAGGGAAAGCTGTCAGCTCTATAAAAGAAGTCTGGTTCTTTGTAAGAACCTTGGTAAATTCCAGCCAAACCGGTGAAAGCTAAGATGTATTAGTAGCATAATAATCTAGCAGAGATAAACAGTACATACTTGTCCCAACACCAGCACACAGGAGTTTCTTCTCCTGGCGATTCAGGAGTCCATCGAAGATCCAACTCCCAATGGTATTAATAGCCCACCGTTGGTGGGCGTCGTGTAATTCCGTTGGCATGACTTTGATGCGGAGTGTACGGGTATAGGCATTGAAGTTAACCCTATTATAATATTATATTAAAGGTCAAAGGAAACTTTGGTGTATCAGTGAGAGGCATGTCATACCTCGCAGCTCTTCTTTCAACTCGTTCATCCACTAGTGACTGACAGATTAAGATACCATCTTCAGGGTCGACGTCCTCATAGATGATTTCAGTAAATTCTTTGATTTTCGGGATCTGGTAAACAATCTCATTGAAAATCTCTTGGGCAGAGCGGGATGCACTTCTGAGACTGCGCGTGCGTGGGGGGCTTGGGGAATGCTCAGGACTTGTCAGGGGAATCATCTTGAAGGTAGGCAAATGTGTTGTGTATTCAGCAGATAAAGTACAGTGATAGTACTACCGAAGCTGGGAAGGATAGCCGGTGGGTCAAAAACAAATAAAGTCAGTGATCGACGGTTGTGTGGCGTTCCCATCCGGCCTCGACAAATTTCCAGAAGCCGGTCCAGGCCGGAAAATTAGGTACTGCACCGTCTGTGCCTTACCTAGTAGTCTACCTAAGGTAGTACCTTAGTGAATCTCCGTCCATTGTAGCAAATCAATAATGTTAATTTACCTAAGGTACTGTCCTTGGCTGGCGCTCATCTCGTCCACATCCATTTCACTGGCAGGAACTGATTGGATGGCTGAATCTTTATTATTTGATTCTTGGGTAGTCATGTTGAAATACATTAATCATGATAAAAAGCCATCCACCACAGCCATTGACAGATCCCTCGGGCTTCCGGAGTCAGGCGGATAGTACAGAGCAGAAGATTGTTTTGAAAAGGCACTGCACATCTGTTCTGCAACACCTTGTCTGGGGGCGCTATTCTGATTAGGGTGAATTAATCCCTCGCAATGCCTATCTTGTCACTCCAATGAAGATCTACGAAACGATGCTCGTCAGTGGCTGCTGAGGTCTGGGGGTAAAGTTCGTCTTGTTGTCCTCTTCAATATCGATGAAGATAAGCACGTTCTATAATCTCACCAAAATCGTGAGACGCAAGAACTCGGCTGCAAAAGCTTGTTCGGGACTATGGCAATGACTTCGTCAAAACGAAGGATGGGATATCTCATGATGACAACGGTATCTCTGATGAAGAGTTGTATGATAATATCCGTTCCCATATCGTATTATCAGATCGGATGGGGCCAATTATCGCGCACCTGGAGTTCTGGGAATTACAAGATGGCGCACCTACTGTGAGAGAATCTGCTGTAAGTTGGTCCCAGGATACGCATTTTTTCAGACTAACATTTTCAGGTCATTTTGCCCCGTCCCAGCTCGCCTGTCAATCCGAAGATTAAGATAACAGATATTATCGGTGAACAAATGGGTGGAGGACGGCCAACTCTTTCTGGGTATCAATAACGCCCAGAACTGGACCAAGGCAGTGGGGAGGCTAGCAAAAGCCATCCCAGATCACAGAACGGCGATGAGCATCCTTGTCTGTGCCCAGGTCGAGAGATTCAAAGCCATGGAATCAGGCAGGACGCTCAACGCAGACCCGGGAGGCACGGATTTGCAGATGGCAATCGACCTCGCCAAGATCTCGCCTCTCCCCCAGCCAATCAGCGAGGAAGAGCTCCAGACGTATGGGGTGAAGTTTAACTCTCAGGGTCTTCTTCTCGATCCGATAGAGTCTGTCGAGGAGGCCAGAGCAATCACCGACGGGAATCCTGAGGATAAGGGGAATTTCGGCAATTTCGGCCGGCAAACTGATGCTGCCATGCCTGAAGTTTCCAAGGCGATTATTGAAGAACTGAGTCTGACAGACGAAGAAGATGGTGCAAAAGAAGGCATAACAGAACAACCTGCAACACCTGGAGAGATTGGCACGGCTGCACCGATATTCAAATGGTTCACCCAGCGACTAAGTCTGCTTTTGGTTCTTGCGCAGGAAGAAGATGACAAATATTTATTAGACGATATCACCAGCCTACACAGAGCACAGTATGGCATCATTTAGCAGTTGACTGAAATGGATCCGATTGGGTGGCTATTTAACGCAATAATGAAAGACGAATCACAACTGTACGCGGTTCCTCAGTCATCAACAACACCTGATGAAAGCATCCCATTCGGGGATACAGCGTTTATTTCACGACAGCCAGGAAAGAGCTGCGTACCAGACTGTCCGCCTTCGGTACGGGCTGTGGATGAAGATGGATGGGTGGAATTCAACGGCGATCCCGTTTTAACTGCGCGTTTATTTGGTACTCTGGGGATGGGACAGTTATTTCCGCTGAAAGACCTGAGACTCTGACAAACAGCCAAGCAGATAGCCCTTTGGCTGATCAATTCAGCCATTCAATAAGTCCTGTTTCAGTGCCATGCTGGTTACATCGATCTAAATAAATTCTAGGTCTTTTCTATGCCTCGCTTCTGAGCAACTTGCGCTTGAATGTGCAGTTCGAGGCATATGCACAGTCACCAGGCCTGAGCCACGGGTAGGGAGGCAAGCAATAGGATCAACTAGGATTTCAACAGTGGGCCTCTGGCAATGGCAATGAATTCTAGCTGTTGGAATGCCAGCAATAAAACCATCTCCTAATTTACTGCTCTATGTAATACTAATATTCAGACAGTCCTATAACTTCTCGGAACCAACCCTTCCTTTCGTGTTCCGAGAGGCATCCACCACAAGTGCCACTTGCGTACTAAGGGCTATCAGCTCGCCTTGTGGATCGAGAATGACTACATCCAAGTCTGCGCGGCTACCACGAAGCATTCTGGTAACCACGCGCGAGTGTAGCCATTCCACGCCTTCCGGAGGAATCCTGGTCTTCAGGTCAATGTTCAACGTCACAGTGGGATACCAAAACGTCTCTTTGTCCACTGCGTTTTCTTTAAGCTGTCCCCCCTGGGGCTCCTCCATGGCAAGAAGCCGTCTTGTTTCCATTGCACCCATCCGGTCAAGTGCCGCGGGAAACAGATCAGCCAAGAACATAACCGCTTCGTTAGACCAGCGCGCGACTGTTTTCCCACCAGGAATGAACCTCGCCCACTGGTCGACAACTTGCTTCTGCCGACTTTCGAGCGTCATCGGTCCTTGGGGGCGTGGTGCGTAGATCTCTAGATGCTGTGGTGCGGTCAAGCCAGGAGGTGGACGAGGCAACCGCATCCACGCGCCATCCGCTCCGTTCGCTGCCAACGCTGCTAGATTGACCGAGCCATTTGCTAGAGAGCCGGATACCGGAGGTGGGGAGAGCCCCCAGGTGCCTTTGCAGATCGGGCCCTCCTCCATCTCCGGGGGGCTGACGGTGATATATCCGACGACTTTCACTTCGAGGTCGTCCTTGTCATCCGCTGTGCCAGGCCTGTCCGGTCGCTGGGACAGTGTGACATGGATCGTACTTATCCTTGCTCCGATCTTGACGTCCTGTACCTTCAAGATCGCGGGCCCCACGACTGTTCGACGGAGGAACGACAACTGGAATCCGATGGGTTCTGGTGTGGTTTGGAACCGGCTACTCTTCGTTTCTCTAAAGTACACCGTGGCTAGTCGGTAGAGAACGCTTGTAGCGTAACCTCCATGGGGCACTGTCGGGCATGTTAGCAAATACCATCCATATCTCTCGGGAGGATGAACTTGCCGCTCAAGATGCACCATTGGGGGTCCAGATAAGCTGAGTATGTGTGCGAGTCGATCGGCGTGACATCGATTGCCTTTTCGAATGCCGCTGAATGGCAAGACCCTGCCATGTTTCTTGTTGGACAGGCTGTATCAAGGACATGTTAATCGTCTTCCCAGCGTGGAGCTCCGTGAAACTTACCACGTAGAAATTTAGAGCAATCCCAGGTTTGAGTACGTCCTGCGGTGTTTCGCAGCAGCTTCGAAGATCATGGGAAGTATAAGCCACTAATGTATTTTCTCACCGTGTCCATTAAAGGAGCTACTGGTTTTGATTTGGAACCAGTTCCGGCCTCGGCCGGAAATGTGATTGTGACTTGGCGGTTTGATCATGTATACCATGCATTCTGTGTATTCAAAGACAGCTTGCCCCAAATGTGGAGGTCCTGCCCTCCATTGTCGCAACCTGGAATATCAATACCTGCTCCTTATTTCAGCGCACAGTTTCATGCACAATGAGGTGTTTGAAGGAAAGATGATCACTAATCATGAATCTCACCATCTTATCAATCTTATCTAGCCTCGGATCTCAGCCATCGGCTTCGTGTTGATGTTGAACAAGGAAGAGGACGTCTTGCTTGATTATTTCAAGTAGAATAGGCAGAATATATCAGAAGGATTTCTGCTGGCGTTGCTTTCCGCTGATCTAGGTGGAATTCTGTTCAATGCTACTGATTGCTTTATCTAATATGCATTGGAATATCCCTGCAAGGCTGCAGCACCAGCTTCTTGCCGGCCCATCTTGCTTTCAACTAGGGATTCAACTGGTGCATATATCTTGCGTCCTGTCCTCCAAATAGAGAAGCAGAAACACAAAAAGTTGAAAAAAGGAACAATTGACGAAGGAAGACTTGTAAGAGACAAGCAAAAGATCAAAAACATACAACAGCCGGGATTCGCTGGTGGTCACCCACCCAACTACTAACCGGCCGGCGTGTGGCTTAAGTACGGCTGAGCGGACGGGAAGCCCTGTTTTCCACACCCTATGGTCGTATGTGTTAGGGATATAGTCGAAATTACTGATATGCTGCTATTCTGATTAAGGACTACAGCTGCGGTGTAGCAAGAGCGAAGTTAATTCTCCCCCTTTCCTGTGCAATCACAAAAAAATCTGTTCTGTTATTATGAGGTTGTATACATAGTCAAGTGGATTAATTCATGAAAGGCACAAATCGTACAAAGGTACTTGTCGTCATCTAGTCTCAGAAACAGTCACTCAATACAGCGGTGCCTTAAATCTGGCAAAGGGGAGATCGTAAAAGTCTGAGGTCTATACAGTCGTGTCATAACGTTTCCGCAGTTGCTCCATTTTCCATTCATATGCGCTCACGTCTTCTTCTCTTTCGAAGTGGCAGATCCTTGATCAATTTTGGCCGCTTCATGCTGTGCCTTGAGACTTTCGCCAACTTGGAAGATAGCTCGCTCTGCTTCAAGTGCGAGCTCCGGCGCATCAAGAATGGAGGCCAGTTTCTTAGCATCGGCCATATTGAGTAATAGCCTGTCCTCGCTCCTCTCCACTTCTTCAACCATGCTAGAAGCGGACTTTTCGGAGTCATTGTTCCCGAGCGCGCGGGCTACGCGTTTTGCGTATAGTTGCTCCAGGCCTGGAAACGAGATTGGATTGAGTAAATCTTTCTCAACAAGGCATTCTAGATGTTTGGAGCCATTCAATGCTTCGATGTGTCAGTAGAGAAATGAGTTTGTTTGAAAGAGGGATGGGCCGACCTCGCCAATGCGACCAGCCTCGGTACGCAAGATAGAAGAAAGGGATATTAGGAACGCTATGAACCAGTCAGCGCCATCGCCATTCGTACAGAGGCAGAAAGCATACACTGGAATCAACGCAATCGGAGCTGTGAAAGGAGCTGCGATCAAACTCCACCACATTTTTCTGCGATGCAGGTCTTGTCTCTCTGTCGCTATTTTCCGGAGAATCGAGCGAAGTTTATCTGCCTTGATCGCATTCCCGGGGAACAGAACGTCGACTTTCTTCGTCTCCCATGACTTGTCGAGTCTCCTTTGCGCCTTGAGAGACGGAATGCTTTTCAGACCCCATTCTTCAAACGGGATGCGCTGCTGGACCTTATTCCCCCATGTCACAAGGTGTTTCTTCCAACCTTTATCAGCTTCCTCCCATCTGGCCCATGTTTCCGCGGCCTTGTTCGTGACGCGATCAAGTACCGAGAGCTCCTTGGCGATATCCCTGCTGAGGGGCCGAGAGTAGATCAACGCTCGTTGCGTCGAGATTGGAATCACGAAGAGTCGCATAGCGAAATTGCCAGATAAATGATGGTAGTCAAGTTTTGCAACAGTGTTGAATTACTATTGCTTGCGAGGGATTGTACGCCGTCAGGGGTCAGGAGGTCAGGACGACTATCGATTGGCTTGACAGGACAACCGATCGAAGAGAGTCTGTAAAAGTAGCATGCCTTTTTCCTTTTGGTAATTTGCCCCAAGGATATGTTTTCTGTTGTCTGTGGCAAAAGAAATCCCGGAGAGAGGCCTTGTCCTTGTTGAGCTTGGAGGTAGATACCTGGTGGTCCGTATTACTAGTTAACCTAGCAGGATTATTATGAGGAGACGTCATTCCGCACCTGGACCAAATCCAGCCATAATAATAACCTGAGATCTGATCGTCTCGGAACATTTAATGCCTTGTCGGGGCTCGGTCCCCAACCTCTTCACTATTGTCGTAATGGGCTTCTGCCCTACAATATTCGATTTTTTCCTACTTTCATTTTCTCTTCAATACACTCGTTTCAAAATTAAAATTTTCCGACAGCTAGGTCTTGGTACTGCGCCTCCTTTTACCAGAGGGAATTGAGGCAATGCAGATTGGATCCATCGTCTTCCCGCAACCTCCGAGAGTCCGACGCAACCTCGCTGGGAACAATCGTTGATCTAAAGGGCAATGGCGCAGGATGTGCGCGATTCCCAACAACAGCCTCTGAGACTTGAGCGTGCCTTAGACGATGGTATCACAGAGAAATCCACGCGGTTGTTAGAACCGCCAACCCGTCTTACAAACGGACTTCAGAAAGACAAGCGCTCCGAAGAACCTCTGCGCAATGGCACATTAGATGCGTCCGCTGGTGCCTCGCAAGCTATAGAAAATGCCCTCACAGACATTGGTGGCAATAGTTTAGAACTGGGGAACAAATTGCGGACATTACCTGGTAAATAGGCATTGGCATTTCCAATAGGAGAGAGACTGACTGACTCGGCTCACGTCCAGCATGGATTCGATCTTATGAAAATGCGAATGTTGAAGCCGAGGCGTCGGCTACAGCAAGACTTCTACCTCCGCAACCCGATGACGCCCTCGTTGCCCAACATAACCACTCCCCTTATGCGACATCGAGACCAGACTATACCAGAGAGCAAAGCTTTGACGAAGAGACTGGCTTAGGCCCACGTCGCGAATCCCGGTGGAAGACTTTCTCCAAGGCAATCGCCTATCCCCTAGAACCTGGTCTTGAAGAGAAGCTCGTAACACCTGAATGGTTAAATCAGAACCTTGGCGACTTCTCACAGCCATGGCGAGGGCAACTGGAGCCGAGCGAAGATACCGAGGATCCGCTCAAGATGAAGCGACGCAGACAGATCTGGTTCAAGCGCTTCCACAACACTTTGTTGAAGAGTCCTATAGTACCTTTGATCTTTCGGCTCACCGTCTGGTGCTTCTCTCTTACTGCCCTTGCCCTTGGAGGATCTATACAGCATCTCTCAGACAAGTACCAACACCCCCAAGGCCCGTCCGCCTTGATGGCTATTATTGTGGATGCGGTCGCCCTCGTCTATCTGCTCTACATCACATGGGACGAATACACAGCCAAACCACTGGGGCTACGCTCTCCGGCTGCAAAGGCTCGACTGATTCTCCTGGATATATTTTTTATAGTGTTCGATTCAGCCAACCTGAGTATAGCATTCGAATCGTTGTCCACGGCCAGAGGCGCGTGTACGCTGGCAGAGGTCAATCAGCAAATTTCCGAGAAGAACGATGCGATATGCGACAGGCAAATAGCACTTGCCTGTGTCCTGCTGGTTGCTCTGTTGGCTTGGCTTATGACCTTTGTAATAAGTGTTCTCAGGTAGGAAACCGCCACCGTTCTCCTGAATGTGCAGTGCTGACAGTCTTCATTGACAACAGACTCGTTGAGCGGGTTGCCCAGTGAAACTCTGCTTCATATCACTTTTATGTTTGATTAATCTTTCTACGAACCTTGCTACGGCCAGAGCTCCTTTTGCTCACTGAATGCAACCTTGCTGTCTCACCTTGCTCGATATGTTCCTTTTGTTTGTGTGGTATCTAAGATTCTTTTCTTATTTTGTTCTATCACGTTGGAAAGTTAATCTTCTTGTTGGTACACTGCAGCCGGCATAAATTAGGAGACGTGGCGCTATAGGCGGAAAATTTAACGACCTCACGCAACCAACGATGTTGACCAGCTCTCTTGACCCACAACGCAATTAGCATTTAAACATGCAACACAGGGCCATCGTCTCCAAATAGAGGATCTTTATGAAACCAGCCCAGGTCTTTGATGCCCTTGACCTTGTCTTCCTCTCCTGACTCTCCATAGCACATATCCCACTGCTTCTGCTTCGGATATGCACCCATCATCTTGAACCGCTCCTCTTCAGGGTCGAGCTCATCCAACAGTCGGTGACCAACGCCTGCTGGGACGATGATCAGATCGCCCTTTTCGACGTCCGTTTCGAATCGATTCGGATTGTCTTCCCCGCCAAAGCAGAGACGTGCACGTCCCGAGACAACCCCCAGGACTTCATGGGTCGTGCTGTGGAAATGTGTCTGGCTATACATGCTATAAACCCACTGGGGAATAACCTCGCCAACTTCCTCCAAGTGCGCAGTGAGCTGACTGGGAGATGCGTTGAATGCCTTGTGATAGATCATGAGGGGCTTTGATTGGATCGAGGTGTTTGGGATCCTTTCCCACTTGGGAATTTGGCGCGAGGTGACCCGGATTTCTGATGGAGTTCTGAATGACATTGTACTATATTTTGAATCTCACTGGTTAGCCAAGTTTATCGACGGCAGGTATGTTGAACAAATCGCTTTTGCAGACCACAAGTTCAACGCAAGAGTAAGTGATTATCAGATAGTGGTATCACAAGCAGAGGAGAAGACATAGGCTCTCTCTATCGCAGGTACTTTAGTTGTTGATGAGGCCACGCATGACGTCATCCCGGCTTACAAGTCCGTGATGCTATCAACTGTCTATCTGAAAACAATCCACGGTTCAAGTCTTCTAGATGGCGCCGATGCCCATAGAAGAGCTGAATCCAGAGTGTCACATGTATGTATATAGGTAGCTACAGAAGTCCAGCTGTCCAGTAAGCAAGGGCCAAAAGTTGTACTAAGAACTACTTCGTAGGCTTTCAAGTCTTACTTTCTCATAATAAAGCCTCGTCTGTGTCTATAACAACGTTTGCAAAGATATCTCCATGAGTCACTTTGCATATTAGCCTCTCTATTCTGGAGATTCCCTGTATATGCCTAAAAGATTCTTCCTCAGGTCAAATCTCCGTTTTCGAGCCGAAGTTGATAGATCATTATTGCCTAGCAGGCACCTAGCCTAGTAGGGCGCCGGGCGCCTCAGCTGGCTCACCGCCTGCCGCTAAGATGGCATCCATCATCCCCACGCCTGCGACTCTCCACCACCGCCCAACGCCACGCCTGTTCTCTTTCTTCCTCTCTTCCTAGTACGCGTGTTACCTGATTTCTGTCCTGGGGTCTTGCTCTTGGTCCTATTATCAAGTGCTTGCCAGTCGGTCCATTCAGCTTACCTCTGTCCCCTAGCTGTCTTCTACTACCCTCGTTCTTTCGCCTCGTGCGCCGCCTTTCCTGAACGGTCTTTCAAGGCGTTACCGCCGGCGCTCTCACCGTCTGCCGCAGCAAGTTTATTTAACGTCTCGAGGCTTGAACCGTGTCCATTTGACAATCGAAGTGAGCATTTCAGTTCTGCCGCATTATTCTACTTCACTTTCCCCTTCCGGTAGTCGCCAAATCATCGCTTTGGATCGGTGACCGTTATCTCATCTGCTGACCTCCACTGCTTCGTCATCTCAGGACCGAACTCGTCCCATCTTTGAGCTCTAGGAAGCATTATGCCTCCTCTAATGCCTCAGACCCCTCACAAGGATGACCTTGACGAAACGTGAGTTCACTCGCACCGACGCCTCGAGCTCCACCGCCTTTCGGATACACTTCACAATGGTTATGACTCGCAGTCTAGGCTAATTCGAGCAGATGGACATTCCTGGAGAAGGGTATCGACAGCGTTATGCTGAAGCTGGAGGAGGGTGTGGATATGAAAACTGTAAGTCTCTGCCCTTTTTTTCCCGACCAATTTTCTCGCCATCATGGAGAGCGAGTTGTTTATGTGCAACGATGCTGACAATCGCGCCCTCTGGTGTAGTACATGGCCCTGTACACGTATGTTCGAACTGAGATTCTCGTCTTCTCTCAGATATGAGTTGACTAACCCCTGCGATAAAGCGCCGTACACAACTTTTGCACATCACAAAAGGCAGTCAGCAACGGGCAGGGCTTACAGGCGCATCGTGGTGGTTTGTCTTTCCGTCCCTTATGCGAATGGTATGCAAGCTTTTGATGACCTTGTTCTGACGATTTTTTTCTACTGTAGCACACTTGTTGGGCGAGGAATTATACAAGCTACTAGGGGAGTACCTGTCACGCCACCTCGAGGCCGTGTACAGAGAGTCCCAAAGTCATACCGAAGAAGCCCTATTAGGATTCTACATTCGCGAATGGATTCGGTACACAACTGCCGCCAAATACGTCAACCACCTCTTCCGGTACCTGAACCGCCATTGGGTGAAGAGGGAGATCGACGAGGGCAAGAAGAATGTCTACGATGTGTACACTTTGCACCTCGTGAAATGGAAGGACGATTTCTTCTTGAAGGTCCATGAGAAGGTCATGGAGGCCGTGTTAAATCTGATCGAAAAGCAACGAAACGGCGAAACCATCGAGCAGTCGCAAATCAAGAACATCGTAGATTCGTTTGTCTCTCTCGGTCTGGACGAGAATGATAGCACGAAGTCTACGCTCGAGGTTTACAGAGTATACTTCGAGAAACCCTTTATTGCTGCGACCAGAGTCTACTACGAGAATGAATCTCGCCAGTTCGTGGCTGAGAACAGTGTGGTAGAGTACATGAAGAAGGCGGAGGCTCGCCTAGACGAGGAGAAGGCCCGCGTGGGCCTGTATCTGCATCCAGATATCATGAAGCGTCTCACGGACACGTGCCTTGATGTCTTAGTCAAAGCGCATTCCGAACTATTGCGGGATGAATTCCAAGTTCTGCTAGACAATGAGCGCCAAGATGACCTTGCGCGGATGTATCGACTTTTGTCACGAATCAAGGATGGGTTGGACCCTCTGCGGGCGAAGTTTGAGACTCATGTCAGAAAAGCGGGCTTGGCTGCAGTCGAGAAAGTTGCGGCGGAGGGCGAAGCGTTCGAACCCAAGATGTATGTGGATGCGCTCTTACAAGTGCACACCAGGTATCAAAACCTTGTCAATGAGGCTTTCAACGGTGAATCCGAGTTTGTGAGATCCCTGGACAACGCCTGCCGCGAGTTTGTCAACCGCAACAAGGTTTGCAAATCCAGTTCGACGAAATCGCCAGAGCTGCTGGCCCGGTACACCGATTCTCTCCTGAAGAAGGGCTCAAAGGCTGCGGAGGAGTCTGAGTTGGAGGAGATGCTCGTACAGATCATGACCGTGTTCAAGTACATCGAAGACAAGGACGTCTTCCAGAAATTCTACTCCAAGATGCTGGCTAAGCGGTTGGTACACGTCAGCTCGGTATCCGATGATGCGGAGACTAGCATGATCAGCAAACTGAAGGAAGCCTGCGGTTTCGAATACACCAACAAGTTGCAGCGGATGTTCCAGGACATCCAGATTTCGAAAGATCTCAATTCCAACTACAAGGATTGGCAGGAGAAGGTCCTCGACGAAGACGATCGGAAGAAGCAGGTCGACGCACACTTTCAGATTCTGGGAACTGGGTTCTGGCCCCTCAATCCACCTACAACGGGCTTTTCTGCACCACCCGAAATCGTCAAGACTTACGAGCGATTCCAGAGTTTCTACTATGACAAACACAATGGTCGAAAGCTGACTTGGCTCTGGCAGCTGTGCAAGGGCGAAGTCAAAGCAAATTACATTAAGAACACGAAGGTTCCGTACACTTTCCAAGTGTCGACATTCCAAATGGGCATCCTCCTCCTGTTCAATGAGCAGGACACCTTATCCTACTCCGACATCCAGAAGGCTACCAGCCTTGCCCCCGAAATTCTCGACCCTAACCTCGGAATCCTACTGAAAGCGAAGGTGCTCCTTCCAAGCCCTGAAGGGGCCAAACCCGAACCTGGAACCTCATTCTCCCTGAATTACAACTTCAAGAACAAGAAGATCAAGGTCAATCTAAATATTCAGATCAAATCAGAGCAGAAGGTTGAATCAGACGACACGCACAAGACAATAGAGGAGGACCGGAAACTGCTCCTCCAGGTATGTTACCCCTATATTTTCCTCCACCTCGTCCATAACTAATCGAGTCCACTAGTCTGCCATCGTCCGCATCATGAAGTCCCGCAAGAAGATGAAGCACGTACAGCTCGTACAAGAGGTCATTCAGCAGGTCAAGTCCCGCTTTCCTCCCAAGGTGCAGGATATCAAAAAGAATATCGAAGCTCTCATGGAGAAGGATTATATAGAGCGGTTGGACGGGGATGAGATCGCTTACATCGCGTGATTTTATACCATTTGCTTGGCACAACCTTTTTGCTTCTGCTCAACACCTCATCTTAGCGCTGATATTCATCTGTTTAATCATCCGGTTTCGCTTTGCTGCGGCACAGGCTCCGGTTTCGTCACTAGCAGGGTTAAGAGAAACAATGTACTGCTTCCTATAGCGAAGATATGACAAATGATTACCTAACTGATCACGATCAAATACTTCTTTGGCCTTCCAATCAATATGTTCTCCAGTGAGCACTAAATATTATGCCCAAAATTGGCGTATTAAATCACAAGACCAGGGGTTGGTAGGTATAGTGTACAATCCCTCCACAGGCTATGAAGTCCACCACAGCTTCACTACCATTCAATCATCACAAATTTTGTACAGGACTAAGCGGGCCAACCAACCATTATCAAGCAAAACAATGGCGAAGCAAAAACGCACATACAAGCAGGTAGCTTTGTCCATTTAGTCCAAGAAGTAAGATGGTATCAATGCAGGAATATGTAAAGGGTAGATTATCATGAAATGCCAGGTCTGTTCTCTTTGGGTATTCAAGCTTGCGGAAGGGTGAAAAGAAAAAGGAAAGGAGAATAGTCATCTTTGCAGGAACTGAAGATCAAAGGGAAGAGGAGCCCAGGCCAAGAGAGAGTTATGATGCAAACGCATCATGCTTGATCGACATTGATCCTGAGCCTTCGCATTGTCAATGTTCAAGAAGATGAATACAGGACTGAAGGGTAAGGTCTAGTTGGAATTCGAGGCCGATGCGCTGGGTGGTGCGAGTTCGGCGGAGGCAGACGACGCTTTGTCACTTGACGGATGAGAGGCTGATTCTTCTGCTAGCTTTTCGTTTGCAGGCTGTTGCTTTTCGACGATTTTAGGAATTGTGGAGATCTCAGCCTCCTTTTCAACTGGAGATTGAGTGGAAGGATCACTGTTTTTAGGCTGAGTTGACTGCACAACGTCATCTTCGACAACCGAGGTCCCTTGGGACAAGGGTGACTTTGGGTATGGATGATCCTGCTCGCTGCCGTCGGGGCTGCCGTCTTCTTTGGCGTTGGGGGATCCAAAATCCCCGCTTTCCCGTCTCAAGAGGATATTGCTCCATCTCTTCCGTCGGCTCCCGCTGCGCGAGAGGGTAGCTGAATCCTCACTTTGGCGTTGTTGCTGCATGGAGCGGCGTCGACCTCTTTCCGAGTCATCACCTTCGGCTATACTAGACAATGTAGGCGTGGACGGAGAGGTGATGGAGGACGGTGATGATGGGGTCGCCTTCTTTTCCTGCCATTCTTTGCGTTTCTCGCTGGCCCACGAGCTCCATGAACTAAGATATGCGCCAGCTTTCTGACTCACTGCGTTGACGGATGCTTGCGCCTGTGCGATGTCCACAGAGGGGGCCTTTCGCCCACCAAACCAGGAGTTTGCGGTTGAAGTGGCCGACGGGGTATCTGAGGGCGGCAGAGGTGGTGAGCCAACAGAGCCTTGATCCATCGAAGATCGTTGCGACTGAAGAGCTCTCTCCTCATTGCGCTTCCGTTGTGCTTCCCGCATCAATTCGATATCTGCCCAAAAACTGTTGAATGCAGCGCTCACTTTCTTCTGACCAGTTGCGAGATGTCTGTTCAGAGCCTCGCGGCCCTCACGCACCCGTTCATCCAGATGAAGCTCCGCGACCTGTTGCGACAGCCGTCGTTGAACGTCCTCTATGGTGAGACCACCCGCGCAGGGATGACGAGGCTCAACGATTGAGAACAAAAGAGCATCGGACGTCAAGCGTTGGAATAGGGCATAATTGGAAGTAGTCTGCCAATGTGCCAGGAAATCCGGATTGAAATCCAACGCCGGATCCCCCTCGATATTGTATGCTTCCAACTGTGTCTTGCTCCTCCGGCCGGATTCACCGCTACTGAAAGAGTGGAGCTCTTCGTGATATTTCATGGAGGCCAGCAACGCAAGTAGATACTCCTCGAACTGAAGTCTGATGAATTCTTCCGAACCCATGTATCCGTGATCCTTTGGTCGCTGAGGATGCGCTTCATCCCAAGTATCATTTATTATCTGGGTAAGGAGGTCGATCCAGCGCCTGTCGGCGGCAGAGAGGACCAGTGCGCTTCGAAGAGAGGGGGATGAAATAGTGATGACGTCCTCGTCAAGCTGAGATACATTAGTTCAGGAACAAGGAGCATCCAGGCGACGAAAGGTAACCACTTACATTAATTAGTATATCGCTATAGCGATCTTTCTGTTGTAAAAGGAGCGAGTTCGTGGATCCAACAACGTACGACTTCGTCCCGTGATCCGCCAGCAGGTCCAGCTGCTGAAGTGGTGTATAAGGTCCAAACATGCTTCCCTAAACAGTATTAGCGATGCTCGATCTTATGTCTGCGTAATAGCGAACCTTTCCAAATATCTGTAATGGCAAACCCATATATGCCAGCACTTTTACCTGTTAGCCTAGTTTGACATAGGAGCGGCATATGGTCTCATACAGGATGCTCTATCACTCGTCTTCAAAGAAGTTGGCTTCCCCACAGTCTGCGCGTAGCTATCAGCAGCTGGATCAGCACAATCCTGGAGGCTATTGATCAGGCCTGGGATCAGTGAGATAAGTGAGAATTGAATCATGCATAAACGCTCGCATCGTGAGCCAAAGAAGAGCATCTGAAGAAGGTCAGCTATGTTACCAAAGCAGCATGATCATTGGCATACCTTTGGCTGTAGAAGTAGAGCTTTGAACAGTACAAGAGTCTGGTACTTGAACTCATGTATCATCTCCCGCAGAGAGAGACCTTTGAAAAAATTAGCTCCCCATTCTAGTCGGCCTCATGGAACAAGTCTTATTTTACCAAGATTCTGGTCTTTCGATGCTTCATTCTGTTCCCAGCTGATTATGAGTCCTTCACGAAATTTCTGGGGCATGACGTTAGCATGCTTGTGGTTCTCGACACAACGCGAATATCAAGCCAACCTTCAGGATATCGATGTCTGAGAAATCCCTATTATCACCAGCATTCAATCAGTCATGATGTATCTCAGCGAGGCGTCCAGCGCCTCAAGCAACCACACTTGACGCAAACATGGATGGTCGTCAACGTACCGCTGCGCGAACCAAGCCGAAGTCACCACAGAAAGCTTCTCCCTTAGTTGTCCCACGCTCTGAGGGGTATCCGTAATAACGACGACGGCCTTTTGTACAGTGGATCTAGTCACATCCGCAGGACGGTTGATAAGCAGGTTCGAGTCGAGCTGTCGTGAACAGGCGATTCCGAACAGAGATGTTGCCGGTGCCGTCGCGGTCTCCTTCTTGCGTAGGGTGAAGTATGAGAATTCCTCGGTGGATCTGGTACACCGATGACATCGAGTCAATCGCAAGACTCCGCTTTCTGACGGACAATGGGGAGGGGAAGGATGGCTTCGTACGCATGCGCCCCGTCCGACAACGCCATGAACGGTAAAAGAGACCAGTCATTCTTTGCCGCGATATCGATGTCCTCCTCTCCGATGCACAGTTCGATTTCCGGGCCCCTATTGTTTAACGATGACGAGATTTGTCAGCTGGTGATACCTTCAACCATGAATAAGAGAGCTTTCCAGAAGCACGAAATGTGAGATATAAGCAAGAAAGGCGCAGACAATGCGCATTATAGAATTATCCCCGTCGCATTCTTTACCCCTCAGAGCTCTTCTCTTCGAGCCGAACCCGATACACAGCAGTCTCCATTGTGTGTTCCCTGAGATAACTCACCTCGCATGGTGGAAATCAATCACCATCACAATGGGGGCCTGGCGGCCTCGAACACCAGACATTATTGCGCCGAACCGTCATGCAAAGCCGGGGGGTAGACTGAGGACGTGAATATTGACACGTCTGAAGCTAGTTCCTTTTTTTGGGAAAAAAAAGTGAGCACCTTTGGAAGAAACGAAGAAGTGACGAAACAGTCTATCACACGTACGATTGAATGACAGCAGTAATCAATAGACATTTAAGACGTGAGCACTCTCAACTGCTAATGATATGCAACCAGGGGAGACGAATCACAAACTGCGGGTGGGCGGTCATCGAGTCGGCGATGTTGCTGTATGGCCCCGCCACGATTGTGTTGCTCTGGGGCTATAGGTAATCGCTTCCTCAACCTACGTCAGAGGTATGGCTCATTGCGGGCGTATTTCACTGAACTCAATTCTACATGTACAAAAAGTAAACATTGATATCGATGTCTTAGACATGAAACGTTCTGTCCGAGATTCGGTCCGAAATCAGTTTTCATCCCTTGCTTTACCAGTTGCTGCAGGAATCTCCCAAGGCCGGCATCTTCAACTAGGCCAACAATCAAACACGACATTGTTATTAGACATTTCCATCCAACACGGATTCATGAAACGTAACGGTGTGTATATATATAAGAACGGACAATGGGACGGCTCTGTGTTGAAGACACCACTAAAGGAGTAAAGGTAAGAATGAACAATCTTAGTTCCCACACCCTCCGACTCTAACGACGCCAGGACGGAACAAGTAGAAAGTTGAACAGCAGGTCGTGTACATACGCCCGCTTTGAAGGGAGAGAAACACAAAGATGAAAAGGATGAAGTAGGTTCAAATGGACAAATCGTGACCTCGTTCCCCGTCTACACACACCAAAAGAAAATCGTCTCATTAAACAAAATTGTCTGCGCTTAATTTCGCAGATGCACGTGGTGGCCACTCTTAGGCAAAGTTCTGCTGCCCTTGAGCCACGCCTTCGACGAGCGCCTGACCAGCGTCATTACCCTGGTCGATATTATGGAAGTCGAGGATCTCTGAGTACCTACACCGCCAGTGTTAGAAGCCGAAAAGACAGAATGTTCACCAAAGTTCAGCATACATCATGATCTTCCAGGTGTCCACAGGAAGGTCGGCATCATTGAACGACCAATCAAACTTCTCCTCGGCCTCAGGTTCATCGGTGGGGTCGTGGTAGGGAGAGAGGTATTCGTGCGCAAGTGCTTCCCCAGCACGGATTCTCTTCTTGGGATCGAAAACGAGCATTCGCTCCAGAAGGTCGACCGCTAAAAAGCATCAGTACCTCACTGAACTCCTACATACACAGATGCATAAACGTACCCTCAGGATCGGCGTTCTTGAATTTGTTGGCAAGAGGTTGGCGTTCGCGCTTAGGCAGGGACTTGACGAATCGCAAAGTCTGACGAAGTTCCCCGTGTTAGCAGAGTTCGCAATAAGTGGCAGGGGAATGTCGGCGTGCCGCTCACATTTTCACTGCAGATAGTCTGAATCACATCATCTGGCGGAGTTCCGAGCAGTTCTGTGATGATAGAGAACTGGTTGACATGGTCCTTCCCGGGGAACAAAGGCTTTCCTTCCAGCATCTCGGCAAAAATACAGCCTGCACTCCAGATGTCGACTTCCACGTCATATTTCTGCCATGTAAGCATGATTTCAGGGGCTCGGTAGTATCTCGTCGAAACATAGCCGGTCATCTGGGGGTCTTGGATACGAGCAAGGCCAAAATCGCAAATTTTCAGATCGCAGTTTTCGTTGATGAGGATGTTGCTGGGTTTGAGGTCACGGTGGACGACGCCCGCCGAGTGAACGTATTTCAAACCTCGCTGCAGAATAATGGTTAGCATTCAAGTACTTTCCGAATCGAACAAGTCCAGGCGCACCAAAATCTGGTATAGGAAGTACTGAATGAACTGTTTCTCCAATGGTCTCGAAGTCAGAAGTCTGTGAAGGTCGGTCCCAAGGAGCTCTGTAACAAAGTAACTGTTCACCTGTTAGAACTCAACAACAAGCCTGAGACTTTCAAGGGGGTGCCGCATACATGTCCTCGAGAGGCGAGATGAAGATATCGCTTAAGCTAATGATCTAACAAGGGAATCAGAACACGAACGTGGTGGAAAATTGCAGTGGGGTAGTCACGAACGTTCTCATGCCGTAAGTGCTTCAACAGCTTCAGCTCGCGGTATGTTCTCTTGGACAAAACAGGAGTGCTGAAAGGCTTCATGATCTTCTTTACAGCCACGGGTTGGCCTGTCAATTGATCTCTTGCGGAGCTATTTTCGTACAAAAATTATTAGCCCATGTGAACAGGGGAAATACCTGACGGTATCTGTCGTAGATGAAAGGAGGGATATGCCGTGTTCTGCCAACCATACCAGACAAGTCCAAAGGCGCCCATTCCCACCGGTTGCAGGTCCGTGTACCTGCAATCTTGTTAACACAATTGACACTCGAAGTCTCCTGATCGCGTGCACTGTACCTGCTGGTGATTTCAAAGGTGGTGCCGAAAATCTGGGCACGCACGAACTCGGCCATTTTGGATTATGGGGTGGACGGAGTACGTCTGGGAAGGCAGGCCAGCTCTAACAGTCTCTCCGATTGTTTGGCTCAAGGATCTCAAAATAGTGAGACGGTTAACGAATGTATAGAGCCAACAGATGAGGATGTCAAAAAACTATGGAGGAGAAAAAAACAGATGCAGATGAAGGAACTACGTAGTAGGCGCTGAGAGAGAGAGAGGGGAGCGAAGGCGGGCAAAAGCCGTGGCAGCAAGTGGCGCCAGCAGGTGTGGGGAAGCGAGGCCTCCTAGTCCGTTCAGTTCGAGTCCCAGGAATCCAAAAACAAGGACGATGACGTCCGCGACGAAAAGTGAGCACAGTCGAAAAATGGCCGGTGTGCTTTCGGCCTTAGTAAGTAGTACCTATCTGTCTGTCTAGACCACAAGGATTATTAGGTCGGGCCAATTGGTTGGAAGACTCTTCCAAATTCAAGGAAAAAACAATACCACCAGGGCTTCATCATCATCATAACGCTTGCTTAAATAACAATAAGCCATAAAGATCGCCTGGAAAATAGATCCCCACGGGCGGACAAGAGGAGCGGGCATATGTTATATCTTCCTCTTACAGCCATCTGTGGTCATGAATGCGTGCTATCACCAGGGATTATGTCTGGTATCTGAAGAGCAGCAGTCTTCTATATAGGTTCCTACCAAATCCCTCAAAATCATGATCATTCTGGTTAAGGTTCGCATTACTGATAATCACTATGTCATCTACAAATAGATGATGACAGTCCATTTACCTATATATAAGTGCGTCTCCGAGGTGGTATCCTGTAGGTATAATAGCACATGCCGTCCATACAGCAGTCAACTCGTTCATTACGAATTCCCAATGAATTCCTCGTATAGTCGATATCAACGCAATTACCTATCCTAAGAATCATCCTAGTAGATTAGCTGATCAGAAACAATTGGCCGATAGTAGACAGACAGTGAGCAAAATGAAGAGAGCAGTACCCCTCCAACTCCTCCAAGTCCAAGCACAGATTCAGGTTAAGAGATTTCTTTTCCTTCATATCGGTGATGAGGATAATCTTCAACAAGTAGTATATAGTCCATAGATAATAATCCTCACCAAATTATCTCCAATAACACTAGATACCTGTCACCCACTGGGATTTGAGATGAGGCTTTAGACTGGATCCACGCATCTTGCTTTGCGATAGATGTCATCATAGTGGGGCTGATCCGGTTCTAACCAGTTCCATCAACCAGGAGAAATTGACATGCTGTACCACACTATCATGAAGAGCGCAGCGTACAATTGAAAGAACTTCCACTGAGAGTTCTTATCGGCTGGTCAAGTGCATTACTCCGTAGACGTTCGCTCAACTTAAGGATTTCTAAATTATATTCTACTCATTATGAAGTGGAGAGAGACCATCTTGACTCAATCCTAGGTACGTTTAGCTACAGAAGTTATACTCCTGTTCCATCCGGTATCTCCTCTCATAGAGCCCCTCATCACGATCAATCCATGTTTTCACTCGGTCGAGGCGTTACAAGATCGATACTAGCTAGGTGTCTCGATGTCTAGGTACGAGACACTTATACCTAGATACGGTAGAGGGAAGCGCGTTTAGTATATTAGGCTGGCAGATACAGACAAAGAAATATATGCTCAATAATTCGTATGATGAGGATCGCACTAAAAATCAATCCCACACTCAAAATACGCATCTGGCCGAGCCCCTTTTTGAAGATGTGCAAACTATTCTTGAATCTCTCATGGCCCCTTTATGTACTGTAAAGGTCTGGAGTGACATCGGCTAGCAATTATTTGATTCAAGGTGTGTACCACTACAATTAACTCCGTACAGAGCAGATGCTATCGGATACGGAGTAGATACTCCAGGTCTCCAACACAATAAAGCTGCATCAAAATTAGATGAAGGAGTTCATTCATACCATTTTACCGCAGTACCGCTGCAAGCACCTTCAAATTTGAGTTTCCACCTGTTTATTATGAACAAATACCTGACCATTGGCATCCATAACCTCAAGAAGCTAAGTAAAAAATGCATGGCATAGCTTGTGAAACCCTCCAAGGGCGCTCTGCCAGATATTTGTAGAAGTCAGAGCTTCAACTCGCCAATCGGGAATGATTGAAACATAGCCTCAGCATTTCGATGAGCCCTGGAATAGCAATCCGTATATTGCGCCTTGGAAAGGGAGATCATCTGCTGCGAGAGTTGATGGCCGTATCGGGCGTACGGTAACTTACAGCAACCTAGGTACCTACCTAGGTAGTCATGGACCTATTTGAGCAGTGATTGCAATACTTAGAGTACCTACCTTAGCAATCAAAAAGCAGCAGAGAAGTACTCCGATGAGTCAAAAAGGATCCAAGATTAAGCATGATCCCACAACCAGTAATAGAAGAGATTAAATTCTTTGAATGGCAGGGGCCGACGAAGAGCAGGTAGGTATCATGTCCCTGGAAATAAGGACTGACCAGCTGTTCCGCCATGACAGCCTGTAATACCTGCATTTCGACACCGTCATAAAGAGAAGTCACTGGGTACATTTTCCTAGCTCAGCATCTATGTTGAATCTACGAATGCCTGATGCTGTGCAGTCACATTGGACCCTTAAGAGTATCTAGGTAGGCAAGGTACCCTTTTCCTGCCTCACTTTAAACCAGTGGACAGCAGCACAGCCGTAATTTAAGCATCTGTTTCTCTTCCCTAGTGACAGTCACCTGGCGCAATAGACATATTTACCTACTACGTAGTAAGCTTCGCCCATCCACGTTTTTACCAATATTACCCACTCAACTCCCTCTCAGGCTCCTCTCTCTGCCATCTCCACTTCAACCTGTCTATATGACGATTGGGAATATCCACAACTGGGTCATTATACCTAGATACTGATTCCCCAGAGCATCTGCAGACTTGCACTTTAATATATCAGATCTTAGTTGTCTATCGCGTTTAAGACATCTCAGCTACCTAGGTATATTACCTTGTACCAATTACCATCTCCTCTTAGTACTACTACGCCTTTTGACCGATCCTGATTGCTTACATGATCTCACTGTGAGATCCGCTCTCCATCCACTCTTCCCGATCGACCTTGACTGCTCTTTTTAGCGTCGGTTCGTCACTCTCACACACCTGTCTGCTCCGCAATCGAGTCCTGTCACCCCTCATCCCAATCAGTCTACTCGCGGAGAAAAAGCAATAGGAGCTTGGGCTCTTTCCTCACCGACCGAAGCAACACCTCCCCTAGCCTCATCACCTGCGTCACGAGTCATCACTGCCGTCCCAGAACCTTACAGTCGTTACTCTGTACTCGCTTCTTGCGCCTTCGCCCAAGACCGGAACTGCTCGCCGTTGCCTTGCAACTCACCATACCGCGCACAACTTGTTCATCATCCTCCTTCCGTCGGTCGCAACCATAGTGGAACAGTACCTCGCCGTTGATCCCTGATTGCCTGGATACCCACAGTTCGGAAGTCGGTTTCTCAAAGCCATAGGGGTTGCGCGCAAGAGGCTGCCTAGTTCATGAATCCTACCCCGAGTGTCTCGGGTGTCAGTGTCTCATTTAATTGATGCTGCTCACCTGTGCTGGCAGCTAATGGTTTAAGTCTCTCCGCTGTTTTATACAGAACACGAAACCTGGCCGAAGATGGGGTCATGTTTTAGCACAGAGTCAGCAGGGGATGCGGAACAAAAGAAGCGAAGTCAGGCCATTGATCGCCGGTTAGAGGAGGATTCCAGGCGACTACGGAGAGAATGCAAGATTCTGCTGCTCGGTCAGTTCTAGATTTGCTGAGTATGATGGTGGTGATTGTGCCTTGGGCTAACGGGAGCTCTCCTTTGATTTGTGACAGGGTCCGGAGAGAGCGGGAAATCTACCATTGTCAAACAAATGAAAATCATTCATCAAAACGGCTACACGGTGGAGGAACTTGCGTTATACCGTTTAACGATCTACAAAAATCTCCTAGATTGCACCAAAGCTCTCATCGGAGCTTACCACCAGTTCAACCTCCAACCGACGAGTCCCAAAGTCCGCGAATTCATCGAGTTCCTTTCAGAATACAACATCGACCCTGATCCAAACACGCCTCTAGATCCTCGAATTGGAGATGCCGTCACCTATCTCTGGAATGATCCATGCACATCCACTGCTTTAGAGCATCAGAATGAGTTCTACCTGATGGATTCTGCGCCATAGTAAGTTCATCCTTCGTCTTTTTCTTCCCGCTTTTAAAAACATGCGCATTGATTTATTCTGCGATTAGTTTCTTTGAGGAAGCGAAGCGCATAGCGGCTCCTGATTATATCCCAAACGTGGCGGATGTGCTCCGTGCACGAACAAAGACGACAGGTATCTATGAGACAAGATTTACAATGGGCCAGCTCAGCATACAGTACGAAACTACTTTCCAATGTCTTGTCCTGTCGCTGGTCTAGGCTGCTAACAAGTCCCTAGTATGTTCGATGTCGGTGGTCAGCGCAGCGAACGAAAGAAATGGATTCATTGTTTCGAGAACGTCACATCTATCATTTTCTGTGTGGCATTGAGTGAGTACGATCAAGTGCTACTAGAAGAGAGCAATCAAGTAAGTTATATCTCTGCTTTCTGAATGATGGCTTTCTTCATTAACCACCTTCGAAGAATCGAATGATGGAAAGCTTGGTTCTTTTCGACTCCGTTGTCAATTCACGATGGTTCATGCGAACAAGTATCATCCTTTTCCTCAACAAAGTGGATCTTTTTCGACAGAAATTGCCCCGTTCGCCTCTGAGTAACTATTTCCCCGATTACTCTGGCGGTAATGACGTGAACCGGGCTGCCAAGTATCTCCTGTGGAGATTCAACCAGGTCAACCGAGCGCACTTGAATCTATATCCACAGTAAGTGCCTTCTGCGGGCTGATGGGTCCAGCTCAAGAAGTATGACAAACCGAGCTGACATCGTAACAGTTTGACTCAAGCAACCGATACCACGAATATTCGTCTAGTGTTCGCTGCGGTCAAGGAAACAATATTACAAAATGCCCTGAAAGATTCGGGCATCTTATGATCTTTCCCAATCCCTTCTCGACCATCCCAGTCATTCAAAGACTGATCCCGTACGTCTTATGACGAGCTCTATCGCCGAAGACAACACCTCCACCAACTCATGGCTATGACTCTGCTTTGATTCTCGTTTCAGTTCACCGTTCTCCACCTTGATACTCTCTTATGTTTGGTTGAATGCATAGGCGTCGTGGTGCTCTACTGTTCTTGTCTCGCGTCATTATGTCAGGCGCTGGGCTGGGTCATACTTTTTGGATATTTGTGGCATGGTGTTCCTTCTTGATTTCTTGGTGGTTTTTTACGTGGGTAGCCACCCTCTTCTGCATTCAGTCGACGACGATTAGCTTTTGGTCTGCTTTTGAGATCCAGATCGCATATTACCTTCAGTGAAAAGTTGGCGGCCTCGGCACGATTTGCATATAACAAGTGTGAAGGCTTATACTATCATTATTTCATGCTTTCAGACACTTTTATTTACTTTGCCCGCTATGTCTTACTCTTTGCTTCTGGATCTTACTCTTCATGCATCGATGGCGGTCTACTTCGTTTCAATTTCCGACGACCATACCAATTTCTTCTTTTGTGTTTATAGTGCTTGCAGCGTTTCTGTGCATCGGCCTAATTCTTGTTACTCTTGATAACGGTGCTCATATTCATTCCCATTGCTGGTCAGTGTATCTCTATGTGCAGTCTGAGATCTGACCACTCTTCGCACACCTACCTAGGCTGCCATTCTGCATGGTCGTCAAATACGACACCGAGATAAATAAAGGCAGCCTACCATGATGTGAAGACATGGGCCTGCGTCTTTGGAAGGAAGACGGGCTGTCCCTCAGAAGCCATCGTTGTCTTTTCTTTCTGAGATATATGGGTGGCGATCTACGATAGCCTTGGTCGCTAATTAAGAGGCAAGGATGATCTGACTGTATTTGAGATGATATACTAATACCACATCGAATTCTTCAATTATTCTGAGCATTCTATGTTTGGTCCCAGCAAAAACAGGTAGGAGGACCAAGCATACTAACGTGACTACAAGGCGCCTGGAGGTAACTACCTAGGTATGCACATATGTACTCCATTAATTTATGCGGGGATCGGTAGGGATCTCCACATGCAAGAGTTGAGACTTGAGACGGTATGTATGATCTTGTGGACACCCCTCAAAGATGGGAACCTACACATCGAGAGCGTCCTCGTTCAAAATATACCTAGATGATTGACGGGAAGTACCTCCAAGTTCACTGAGCAACCGAAAACGAGCAATTGGGCGGTCACATAGTGGATAGGCTGGTTCCTCATTAGGATTCCTGGAGGTCTTTAGGTTCGACGTTTCCCCGCCATATCCTGATAAGATGGTAGGCGTCATGACTTCCTAGGTACGGGGTACTCTAGATAGAGCATGACGGTCGGCTTTTTCTTCTCTTGAACCAGTGAAATCACTATTGCTGGTCACTTTCCCCTCGCTCTTACAACTCAAGGTCCAATCTACCCGTCTCTCTCTTCCGACTTTCCGAGCAATCCGTCCACAGGCCCCATCATCGTACCACTCACCACACTACTGTTCCAGTGTCCAAGGTGTTCAGAACAGGATCTCTGGAGCTCCTGCAAGCCTGCAAGGTGCACATCCTATCTGCCATGATTGTAATTGGTAGAAGCTCGTGCTGTTGGTAATAGTCCATGAGGGTCTAGAGTTCTATTGGAGGCTCACGTGTGCCCTTTCGCATATCCACCAAGTGGACTGATACACTAGGATAGCGTCCTGAGTCGAGGGAGATGCAGTTCATCTAGCTTACTATCTAGGTACTCTGTATCCTGTACTATCTAGTAACTACTACTACGAGAATTATGTTGCTCATCTTAGATTACCTGATGGAGCTTCATTCGCAGGGAACGTCAGTGACTCTCAACCCCACCATCGATGTACCATCACGTATCTTCAGATCAACCCAAGGCGTCTCCATCCCGGTCCTATACCCTGTCGACTTGACTTGCTGTTCCTGTTCCTGTCTGACCTCATTTGACTGAAGCTATGGCCTCTTCTCCTCTTCTTTTCTCTACCTGTTTTTCCTCCTCCTCCTCCTCTTAAATAACCCCTCCCTCTCTACTACTCTACCATACCTTCCCATCCTCGAATTTCTGGTCGCTCAGGTGGTCCTTCCTTTTTTAATCTCATACAGTGGCATTGGTCCATTACCTTATACAGTTTCAAGATCTTGTTCCAACTGCAGCGATTATAGTCTCCATCCAGTTCCGCATCTGGCGTTGTTTTGCAGCTAAATCATCAATAAAGCTGTCATCCTCCCGTCCAAGGTTCCTTGGTATTTCTTCTCTCTTTCACAATGTCTAGTGAACGCCGCGAGAGAAAGCCCTCCGTCGGGGCCCCCATCTCCCTCCAAGGCCCTGTCGGCCCTGGCTTCAGCCGTCCAAAGCACAAGCGCACCTACACCGGCTTTGGACCCGCAGAAATCAAGAGCGTCGAGGCCAGTATTCCAGAGCCATTGAGAGAAGCGTGAGTGTGTTCTTTTCGCTCATGGAAGATATTGTGTCACTAATGTCTTTTGACACTGATTCAGATGGAAAAAACATGTAAGCAAGCAGGCCCATTTATCGTTTGGCCGAGAAGATTTGTGATTGATATTTTATTGTGATAGTCTGCTACAGGTTTCACGAACAAGGATGAGTTTGAGGTTTGTTTTCTTGACGAGCAAATCAGTGCGTGGGCGTTGTGGGCTAATCATCAGCCATAGAAAGAACTGGTCCGTCATGTGGAAACCACACTGGCACGGTCGCTGTACAATTGCGATGAATTGTAAGTTCATCTTCATTGGGCTCGGAAGGTATATGTTAGAATAAGTGGTTGTCTGACCTTCATTCAGGGCCGCGTATTCGGGCACTGCGCTCGCTTTCAGAGATCGTTTGATCATTGAGTGGAATAAGACGCAGCAGCGTCAGTCTCTTGCCGACCAGAAGAGGGTCTATTGTAGGTGCTACTGCTTGGTTTTGATAGTCTGCCTTGTGGAAAGCAGCTAAATATTATTTAGACCTTTCTCTTGAATTTCTCATGGGCAGAGCGTTAGACAATGCGATGCTTAATGTCGGGATGAAGGATGCTGCCCAAGGTAGGTCTTCACCTTGCAGAACCGTTGAAAGGAGAAGTAAAGGCTGAGTCTGTGGAAAAGAGGGTTTGAAGGACCTGGGTTTTCGAATCGAGGACGTCATCAACCAAGAGCATGATGCCGCTTTGGGGAATGGAGGCTTGGGGCGTCTGGCCGCGTGCTTCCTTGACAGTATGGCGACACTGAACTATCCAGCCTGGGGCTACGGATTGCGGTACAGATACGGTATCTTCAAACAGGAGATTGTGAATGGCTATCAGGTCGAGATCCCTGACTACTGGCTCGATTTCAACCCTTGGGAATTCCCTCGACACGATATCACTGTTGAAATCCAATTCTATGGTTGGGTGAGAACGTACCAGGATGAGAACGGCAAGACCATTCACTCCTGGCAGGACGGTGAAACAGTTCAAGCTGTGGCCTATGATGTCCCGATCCCAGGATATGGGACTCGCACGACGAACAACCTCCGACTGTGGTCGAGCAAGGCAGCCAGTGGGGAGTTCGATTTCCAGAAGTTCAATGCCGGTGACTACGAGAGTGCAGTCGCGGACCAACAGCGTGCAGAGACTATCTCAGCGGTGCTTTACCCCAACGACAACCTCGAGAGAGGAAAAGAGCTGAGACTGAAGCAGCAGTACTTCTGGTGCGCTGCCTCGCTCTACGACATTGTCCGGAGGTTCAAGAAGACAAAGAGAGCATGGAGCGAATTCCCAGATCAGGTTGCAATCCAGCTCAACGACACCCACCCTACGCTTGCTATAGTTGAGCTGCAGCGCATACTGATAGATCAGGAGGGTCTCGAGTGGGACGAAGCGTGGAGACTTGTAACCAAAACCTTTGGCTACACAAACCATACTGTTTTGCCGGAAGCGCTGGAGAAGTGGTCTGTACCTCTGATGCAGAATCTGCTGCCCAGACACCTCCAGATCATCTACGACATCAACCTCTTCTTTTTGCAGTCCGTGGAAAAGAGGTTTCCCAACGATAGGGATATGCTGGCCCGCGTATCCATCATCGAGGAATCACACCCCCAGATGGTCAGAATGGCACACATTGCGATCATCGGATCTCACAAGGTCAACGGTGTTGCTGAACTGCACTCGGACCTGATCAAGACGACAATCTTCAAAGACTTTGTGGAAATCTATGGACCAGACAAATTCACCAACGTTACCAACGGAATCACTCCTCGACGTTGGCTACACCAAGCCAATCCGCGCTTATCCGACTTGATTGCTTCGAAGCTCGGGGGCTACGACTTTTTGAAAGACCTGACGCTTCTCGATCAACTCGAAGCTTATGTTGACGACAAGACCTTCCGGGCAGAATGGTCAGAGATCAAGACTGCCAACAAGCTCCGACTAGCTAAGCATATCAAAGACACCACGGGCTACAGCGTGAATCCGAAAGCACTGTTCGACGTTCAGGTAAAGCGGATCCATGAGTACAAGCGCCAGCAGCTCAATATCTTCGGTGTCATTCATCGCTATTTGACCATCAAATCCATGTCGAAGGAGGAGAGGGAGAAACTCGTGCCCCGAGTGTCCATCTTTGGCGGAAAGGCTGCACCAGGTTACTGGATGGCTAAGACTATTATCCACCTAATTAACAAAGTCGCGGCAGTTGTCAACAATGATCCCGATATCGGTGATCTTCTGAAAGTCATCTTCATTGAAGATTACAATGTCAGCAAGGCAGAAATCATCTGTCCTGCATCAGACATTAGTGAACATATCTCCACCGCAGGCACAGAAGCCAGTGGGACCAGTAACATGAAATTTGTTCTCAACGGAGGCTTGATCATCGGAACCTGTGATGGAGCTAATGTAAGTCTTACTCGATCTACCTTCTTCGCATGTCTCCTAATTGTGGTCATCTAGATCGAGATTACGCGCGAGATTGGGGAGCAGAATATCTTCTTGTTCGGAACATTAGCAGAGGATGTCGAGGAGCTCCGTCATCGCCACTTCTACGGCGATTTCCAGCTCGATCCTCACCTATCCAAGGTCTTCGAGGCAATCCGCAGCGATATGTTTGGTGACGCCAGCAACTTCTCTGCGCTCATGTCCGCGATTGCCGAACACGGGGACTATTATCTGGTCTCTGACGATTTCAACTCATACATCACAACGCAGGAGATTGTGGATGAAGCGTTCAAGAGCCAAGATGAATGGATAGCCAAGTCCATCACTAGCGTGGCGCGGATGGGATTCTTCTCTACTGATCGAGTGATCAGTGAGTATGCGGACAGTATTTGGAACATTGAGCCTTTGGAAATAAGAGATGATTAAGCGTGTCAAGGGTGAGTAAATCTGCGGGGCCTGTCAATAGGCGCATTTTACGATTTTTGATTATTGCATGAATTCTCCGATTTGTCTTTGGATTTGGATGACTGCAGCATGCCAGAAAGGAAACCACACAAGTACAGGGCCTGACCAAACACCAACATGTACGCTCATTTATAACCAATAGAGATGCAAGTAAGCCCAAGTTGCAGACAAGCGCAATCAAACAGAAGTATGAAATCGAACGTCGGTCTGGTCTATACCGAGAACTAGTCAAAGAACCATAATGCAGTCTTGTATGCTATATGTCAACCCAACAATCGATCTATGAGGCAGTCAACTCCGCCAAACGTCGCTGTAGCTCAGGAACTGCACGAAGGTGAAGGTCCAATTCTTCTTTCTCGCTGCGACGATGAGCTAGTCAGCATCACTTGGAGAAGAACAGGATATAGATAGACTTACTCTTCCAACTGCAATCTGCGCTCCCAGTCCAGTCCAGTAAAGATGTAGCCGCCCTGCCCATCAAACTGCAGGATCTTCTTATGGTACTTCCAGAGACTCCGACGATGCGAGACCGTCATGAGGGTCGTACCCAGCTTCTTTGCGGTCTCGTACATGACGCGTTCGATTTCAAGGGTGACAGAGGAGGTGCATTCGTCCAGGATAGCGAATTTAGGCCGATGGTAAAAGAGTCGCGCCATGGCGATGCGCTGCTGGAGCCCGCCGGAGAGGACATCGCGCCATTCCTCCTCCGCGTCCCAGCCGCCGGGCCGGTCGACAACCGAGGCGATCTCCACGATCGACAGGATCTCGTAGAGGTCTGCGTCTGTGACGCCCTTGGCGCGCATTTCGCGCACGCTGTCCGGGTAGATTACCTGCTGTCGCAGAGTGCCGCGGGACAGGTAGGGCCGTTGCGGGATGTAGAAGATCTCGTCGAAGCGGGGCTTTTTGACTTTGCCGCCGTAGACGGGCCAGAGGCCGCCTAGGATGCGGAAGAGGGAGGATTTCCCGCAGCCGTTAGGGCCGACGATGAGGAGATGGTCGCCTGGGTGTACGGTGAAGGAGAGCTTGCGGACCAGAACGTCGCCGTTGGGAGAGACGATGGGGACGTCCTTGAATTCAATCGAGTCGCTTTCTTCGACCTCGCCGCGGCCGGATAGTATGGCGGCGTTTTCCTTGGTTGATGCGGAGGAGATCAGCTTCTTCTCGAAACGTCCGGCTTGCAGGTCATCCATGACCTCGAGGAGAGATGAGACTCGTGCTGTGTGACCGGCTAGTTCTGAGATCTCCTTGTAGGAGAACATGAGACGGCCAAAGGCGTCCGAGGAAGACAGTAGCATTCTGCGGTTTGTGACGAAGCCTGTGTATGCCTGTTAGCTCTGACTGCAGCGAGAGGTTCGTGAGCAAAACTTACTTTCTGTGCGGTCTCCCATAGTTTGTGTGATCTGGCCAGGAATGCGGAAGAAAACAGGCATGCTACACAAGATCAAGCCTAGAGCCCCCCAGAAATACTTGATGACAAAGTCCTCCATGAATCCGTGATATAACCGTCTTCGTAATATCCGGTTGACATGCTTGATGAGTGTGAAGTAACCTTTGTCCAGGGTGTCCTTCTCGGCCTCCTGGCCGTGATAGAGGGCCACCTCCTCGCTGTAGTCAATCAATCTTGAATGGAGGAACCGGAACTCGCCCTCCAGGCGCGCCTCATCAGCGACATATTTCCCAAATGGCGGCGTCAGCGCCCGCATGACATTTGCAGATAACTGCACCAAGAGACTCATGATGAACAGGCCTTCGCCTCCCACGCTCTTCGACAGCGAGTAGTTGTATATCACCATGTCCAGGACCGGCTTCGCTAAGTTGGAGTATAGCTCCGCCAAGCTGTCGGAGAAGCGAGAGACATCGACCGTGATCAACTGGTCCGGATTCTTGACTCTGTCGTCCAGCGCCGAGATCGCATAGAACGTCATGTTGCTCAGATACTTGTCGTGGATGTGATCCGTGAGACGTTTTCGGTAGCTGAGGGCAAGCTTGCACTGATGATAGGAGAGCTAGAGCGCAACCAGGTATGTCAGTCGAACTTCCTTCATAGAAATGAATCTCTTCACCGATCGCGATCCTACGAGTCCAACAACAACTCACCATCGAGTTCGTAAACGTCGCTGGCACCGCAACGATCATCCACCACGCAAGACCCAGCAAGAAGTCCTTCCCCTTCCCTCGCACCAAACTGCTCACCAACCTTCCATCCAATTCCGCCACATACAAACTGAGCATCGTCCGCAGCACCAAGAAAACACTATGTCCAAAGAGCAACCGAAACTCCTTGCTCTTCCACCCCGGAATCACAATCTTCAGCAACCGGAGCAGATTCCGAAAGAACTCGCGGTTCACCTCGACCCTCTTCCGGGGCGGCTCGTCGCCATCGCCCAGACTGCTGGTGCCGGGTCGCTTGCGCAGGTCGACCTGCGACCGTGACGCGGCCTTCTGCTCGGAGATGGCATTGTGGATGCGCTTGACCAGAGCAGCGAAAAGAGCGAGGTAGACGGTGCGGGAGATCTGTTTGCGGTGGCGCAGGTACAGGGAGGATAGGCTGGAGAGGATCTGCCGGATAGAGCGCTCGGGCGGGAGTAGTTTGGACTGGGCGGCCATCGTGCGTGACCGTGACAGTGACACGAGATGGCGGCTATGTTTTTGGAGGGGAGGGGGGAAGTACAGACGGAGATTGACAAGGTGCTCGAGGGACTATCCAGGGTCGGCGAAGGCGAACATGACCATACTATTATTGCATTTGACTCCAGATGATGGTGATATTGAGGTAGATGATGGAGAAGGGGAGGAGAAGATGGGTAGAGTAGTATGGATGATGGTGGATGATGGAGGATGGATGATGGGGGATGAATAGTATGGGGGGAAACTGACATGTGAAATTCCCCAGCTAAACAGGTGTGATTTTCCGGGGAACGCAACCCCATCACCACAGAGCCGAGGAAGGACAATCCTGTGGTGGAGATCAGCCACAAAGAGACCCATCAATGATATCAGTACGTAGTTAGTTGGTTACTAGTATGAAATGCTACTTTTGAAAGTCTGAAATCACTGGTTTTCTTCAGATAGTTATAGCGATTTGTGAGATCGGACCGACTATGGTACAGTGATCTTAAGACTTGGCAATCCATCCAAGCCATTCCTGTTCAACATGCCTGGTACTATGGCAGTAGGGACCGCTCAAGTATATACGTGGGCAAACTCAGCCAGATAACTCGGATATATGTACAAGATTCATCAATCGCCAAACAAACTGTCGCTGAAACAATGCAATATGAGAAGATGGAAGTAACAATCAATACGCGACATCGACAATCGAGTAGCGCTGTTCATCAATCACAGCAGGGCATAGTCAAGAAACATTTAGGCAAAGCAGGACGGTGGTAGCTGCTATTCATTGTAACCACTTTTCTTAAGATGGTTTCCGGTTCACCTCCAATTGTTCTTTGATAGCACCATTGGGCTTCGGGGTTGCCTTTTGCTTGCCACTATTGATTTGAGCGGCAATCTGAGTTTGTCGCCATTGCTCAAATGCCTCCGTATCCTGCTTCTGAATAGCCCAGAGTTCTTCAACGGTAGAGCCCATTTCTTCAAACGCCTTGTCGGCATTTGCGCCCTCGAAATGAGAGCGAGTTTGCTCCTCGTGCAAACGATCAAGCTTGTTTCGCAGAGCTTCCAAGTGAGATTCGTCAAAGGAAGCGGACGAAGGGTCGTCATCGCCTTGATTCATGGAGGGACTCAGGAAATCGCGGCGAAGATTCTGGCCAAGACGATGAACGTGACCTTCTTCCGAAGTCATCGCGCGCGCATGCAAAGAGGTAATTGAGCTGGTACGTGAGAGACGAATGGCATACTGGTCGGTATCCTCATCATCAACAGCGTTCTCGTCGATAGTCATACCGAACAGTTGACCACTGCCGGCGGGCGCGCCCACCGCATCGTCACCAGAGTTTTGTGAGCCGGTCTCATGAACGGCAGATATGACAGAGGGTGGCTTAACGCGAGTCTCCGGGTATTCGTCCTCGAAGCGCTGGATCATCCTATGCAACGTAAAGTCAAGGAACTGAAGTCGGCCTGCAGTTGATCATTGATTAGATATGTGATTCCATGTACGAACGGAGATGCACTATGGATGGGCAGGCACTTACGATAGTTCGCGTCATTTCCGGCTCGATCTTCACGAACAAGAGCCGACTGGATCCGGGTTCGGATGTTGCGAGCTGATTCGAGCAGATTCTTGGACATATCGCGCGGCCTTTGAGGAACAAAGGACCTTGACTTCCTATGCCTAGGTGTAGTTGTACCACTGGGTGGGCCAGATTGGTCTCCGAGCATATCACGATGGTGCAGAGTGCCCAAACAGACTTCCAAGGCCTTGACAACGCCCGTCCCTCCGATAACATAGTCCTCGTCAGGAGCAGGCTCATCCTCGTCTTCACAGATGTCGTCGCCAATGCCACCATGGCCGACAATGTGCTGTAGAATTTCAGGGACAGGGACAGTGGCACGGGCGGATGAAGGATCCGCTGGATCTGAGAGTTCTTCTTCAATGGCACCTCGTTCCAGATTCTGGAGACAATAGGCCACGATCTGGGAAGCCAGGGCTTTGACAACTTCATTGTTTTCCACACTTGGTACTTCAATATCCACTGCAATTATGGTTCGAGACACGCGCACTGCTGCCATCAAGGAAGCATAAACGGCGCAAGCTTCTTCCTGGGTGGCAGGGTCTGTTGCAACGGCTAGTTTTGTGATTGCAGGGTTCTCCAGAATGTTGAGATGGCAGAGGCTGGGGCACTCAGGAAGGATCTCGGCGAGAGCGATGGCATGATCTGCTGAAAGATTGACGTCGGCCAGATGAATGCGTTTGAGGGATGTCATCTTAGGAAGGAAGCGTCTGAAAGTTGCTAATGCATCAGGCTTGCTGGAGAAGAGATCCGGGTTATGGGAGAAGTCGATGAAACGGAGATTATAGAGACATGTCAGGCGCTGAAGAAGAGGATGAATGACAGAGGGAGTCAAGGAGCAATCCGCAAGACTGAGGGCATAGAGCGGGAATTCTCCCTCAAGAGTGGAAGTGATCAAGTCCAGATGATCACGAATCGGGTTTCCACCCAAATCGAGACCTTCACACTTCCCGGCTTCCAGATAGCGAACGACATGTTCTAATCCCTCCCTGGTAAGCTTGTTGTTTGCAAAACCCAGCCTTCTCAACCCAAGTGTCGTTGCAGCTTCACAAATTTTCTTCACATCTTCCGTCGTGGGATTACACTCGCTGAGCAACAGCTCTTCGAGATGGTCTCCGCCAAATCGCTGAGCAAGTGAATTAGCAAAGATGGTCGTCACATCAATGATCGGCTTCAAGGGGTTTGGAGACGTTGACAGTGGTACAGCAAAATCATTTGCTGGAATGGGCATTCTGGGGAGCGGGATGCCGGAAAGGTCTATGGCTTTCAACGACTTTGCGAGATGGATGAAAAGGCTGATATGACGCCAACCCTCCGGGCCAATCCTGGGGTTATCTTTCAAAGACAGCTTTTCCACGACACAGAATCTATCCTCCTTTCCGAGGGGGTATATGTCGGATTTCTTAGCTCTTCTGCGCCTTTGTCTCATCTGTTCAATGGTCTTGGTAGAGAGCAAAGCGGCCAAAATAGCCCTGACCGAGGCGTCGTTCAGAGCACATTTTTCGAGGATAAGCTTTCGGACGGGCACAACAGCGAGCCAGTCGCAGAATGTGGCCATGTCTTGCGGGGTCATGGGGAAGTTGGTAAGGTCAAGCACGGCAACAGTGCCTGGTGACTCAGCGAGTGTTGATGAAGGCGAGGATATCTCATCGACTACCTTCTTAAGCACAGGCGTTTCACGCAGCTGACAACAGCGTCGATAGATACGCACAGGGTCTGTCGTCGGGTGGCTTTGTGTTTTGGATCGAGGAGTTCCAGGAACAGCAGGTCGAGCATCGTCCTCGTGGTCTTCAGCGCTCAGCTGCAGCGGCACAGTCCCGTTCGCCTCGGCCTGCCTTCGTTTCCGTTCCTTCCGTTCCCTCCTTTCCTCCTCTGAGCGCTTCTTCTTTTCTTGCTTTCTTGTCGGCTCCTTAGTTTCGCCGTTGGGTTTGGCCTCATTGGATGGCGTCTCCAAGGGCCCAGGATGTTGCCGAGAAGTATCATCCTCCTGGCGTCTTTTCTCCTTTTCAGCAACATCAGGTTGTTGTCGTCTGGAATCGTCCTTGTCTTTCGATTTTGAGTTCGACCTTTTGACTTTCTGGTTGCTCGTACCAGTTGGGCTTTCCTCGTCGGACTCCCGACGAGATATCCCTGCGATCTCAACATCTACACAGAAAGCAACACGTCTCAATTTCTTCTGGTCGAGATCCGGAATTTTGCACCTGTCCCTCTCATGATCAATGTTCATCACCCGGCGCTCACAGATGCCCCCGTTCGGTACCACCTTTCCAGAAGAGGAAAACTTTCGAAAGGCACTCTGGAGAAAAGAAGGCCCCTTTGGCGACGTAGAGATAAGCGGTGTGGGTTCATCCCTCCTCTCTTCCTCCTTGTCCTTGGGAGAATAGGCTGCCCCGAAGGGGTTGTGCATATCGAGCTTCGACATAGGTGAGGTGGCTTTGGGGCTTGGCTGCGACTTCATGGAGGATTGTGAAGGAGGAGTAGAACCTGAAGAGAATTTGGAACTTATACTGGAAATCCATGAATTCCTTCTCCCTGTGATCGAGCGTGGTGTGCTCTTCTGGGGTGTCTGAGACTGTTCAACTGCCTTGGTCTCCACCGCTTTGTCTTCTTTGTCAATTCCATTCTCTATCGCAGCTCGGCTTCCGACGTTCTGGGCATCTTTTGGGGTCTTGGATGCGGGAGGGATGGGTTCTTGCGGGCGTGGGGAGGTATTTGTATTAGAGGAAGTAGTGCGGTCTACTCTGCATGGCTGCGAGGCGGCAGACTCTGTATCAACGCTCGATTTATCACTGACTTGGGAAGAGGCCGATTTGCAGCGGGAGAGGTGGTCTGATGAAGCGTAGTGAGCGACTGCTGGCATTCAGAATCCAGACAAGTGTTCCGGCCCGACGCAGAATCTAGATCCTTGAGAGAATGTGTCGGGCGGGGTCAAAACGCACCTTTCTGCGAATGATGGAGCCAGCTCACATCCACCGTCTCAACCGCTTCCATTTTGACGTCTGTAGCTCGCTGCGAAGCCGAATAGATGTTGATCGTTCAAAGAGATGGTGTAGCCATAAATCGTCGGAAGGTGGGGGGAAGATTAGTATTGTCAGGCGACAGCGTGCATGGTCCGCTCTGTCGGATTGGATGTAGTGTAATAAAGAAAGACAGTATTAGTTAATTATGAGGAGACTTCGCTTGATGTTCGCGATTCGAGAAGTCGATTGAGAGTGACTGGGGATGCAGAGATCACTTTGCGCGTTTATAACTTAAAAGCGGCGACGGTATGAGTATTCCATCATCGAACAACAGCGCAACATGGGCATGGTGACAGGTAGAGGTATAGGTATGAAAATCCAGTCTTGGAGATGCAGGACGGTGAACAGCTGAAAAGGAGCAGCAATATCAGGGGGAAAAAGATAAGTGAGGGGTGTTGAGGATTTAAGACGAAAGGGAAAAATTAAGCCATACTACTGACAAGGAGTAGGAGGTGATGGCGATCGGGACGGATGAGCAGGCTAGACTAGGGTAGTTCGCTGGTAAGTTGCTAGCCAGAAGAGACCCAGAACAAATGGTCTTCTGGCTGACCCAACACCGGTGGAGTGGTGTGGGGGGGACGATCCCTGGGGAGCAGAAATGCTGAGATCAGGACTCGTACTAGTAGTCAAGTAGTACTACTAGTACTTACTCTGTAGATAGGTAGTGTGTAGTTAGTAAGGAGTGAGTGAGAATGATAAGGAATAAAGATGCTGGAGATACGGAATGTGTCTATCTAACTCTGGGTAAAAGTAAGCCAGGTACTAGATATGTAGCTATCGTCTGCCTTACAGTTACAGGTCCTGCTGTAGACAGACTGGTTGGTGAGCATCCCCTCCATACAGTGCTGAACACATCACGATTATTGTTCTCAGTGGCTTGATGTCCTCCACCTCGACTTCAACAAGGAGACGCTGTACTACTGTACCTATCACTTATGTACTAACTGTCACATACACCAAGTAACTAAGGTACATGGACCTCACTGCCTTGTCATACCAGAAATATCTATGGAGTACTCGTCTACTCATTGTTCAATTTAGCTTGGGAAACAAACCCTTACCTGGTGTCTGCTCCCGTCCTCGATGAGTCGGTGCAACCTGTCCTACTAGGCTACTGTACGTCCCGGCCTAAAGCTCGCCACCTGATAGCCATAAGTCAATCCGCTGATTCCGCTCGAGGGCTCTGAATAAGGTATCCATCAGAAAGGCTATCCCACACGAACGAGCCGCCAAGACCACAGAACCATTATGTTGGAAATTGGTAATCGTCAGGTAATTATGACTTGCGCGATACCAGTGGACGATACCACCGTAAGTATGAGGCTGGAATTTGTCCCAGCAAGCACGTGACGTAGCTTTGTGCTAATAAAGTGGAAACCATCGTCATTCATCGAAGCATACGAAGGATAGAGTGGTTGTCAGTATCGATTCATTCACAACCCAGGGTCGAGTCACCATTGCGGGAAATGGCCATTCTTGATGTTCTGCAAGCATGGTGTGAGGTTGAAGAGCGAATCGACCTCCAGTGTCAGTACATAGCGCCCAGAGGCTGGAGAATGGAGAGACGGATCAGTCGCGTGATCATGCCCTGAGTGGCAATAATTACTCCGTAGTACTCCGTAGCAGCGACCAAGTAAGTCATGGACGAAGTACTCCAGACCGCCTGAATTTTTACACCACGATCCAATTCGATCACCGGCAAACATGCTGAGAGGTACATACCTAGGTAGTAGTGCGGGAGGAACTTACCGGTGCAATCAAAGGCCTATCAACATATAGTCTCTTGTTTTGGATCGTATCCCTTCATTTCGTCCTTTACTAGAGTGGCAACTGGCAAGACTACCCATCCATTCGACCTTATGTAAAATGGCAAGTCTTGAGTTTCAGTGCCATGAGCCATGCTTCAAGAGGTACATTCTAGTCTGGAAATCCTTGACCTCATGGTTATCGGGATACTCGAAAATAGGAGCAGTATTGAGAAGTCTGTGTTCAGGAGTAAACCAAAAGCCTGTTCATACTTGGGAAGAGCCAGCCGGCTTTCCAAGATATATATCTCTCGAGCGATTGAGTACGATTGTCGAATCTGGACATGATTTTCAGTAACATGAGTGTGTCCTTCCTTACACACTGAGTATTCACTCGAATCCTCCACGGACTCTCATACTTAATAATGCCCGTTAGGGAAATACGCTGCGAGTCTCCGACATGGCCAGATTAGGGTAAGTAGGAGTCCCAACTTAAAACCTAAGGCATGCTTCATCGCTTAGCTCGCCAATAGACTCCTTCTCATCTGATCCACAATAACCCACTCACGAGTCCCACAATGTTCATGCATGGATACATACAGAGCAGACAGGTTTGGGCTTCAGTAGACAGATATTTACTTGCATCAGAGGTCATACAAGCCTACCAAATTCAAAAATTCTAAGCGCATAGCTTTCGATTTGGATCTTACTAACCGGCAGCGCTTTACGGCTGATACACCTTTCGGGCTGGCTAACGGAATAGAAACCCTGGCATGTCGACACATTACCGGAGCAATTAGAATGGCTCAAACGATTGATTCCCTTGAAAAGAAAACCCTGCTAATTGCTCCGAAAACCAAAGGATATCCCAGACGTAAAACATGCGGTCGTAAAGGTCCCATCAATTTACACTCGAAGAAAAACGCCGATTTGGCAGAACATAATCCCGCTTGAAAATTGCTTTTTTTTTGTGTTGAACTATCGCGCTCGGTGATACTTCAGACACGACCCAGTTGCCATTTCACTGAAACGCATTTAAGCAGCGAGCTCACGGATCTTCTGCTCAACGCGGGCCTTCCTCTCCTCGCGGGACAGCTTGGTCTTTCTGTACTTCTTGCTCTCGGCCTTCCACTCCTCCTTGGACTTCTTGGGCTCCTCGTCCTCGTCCTTCTTGAAGGGGTCCTCACGGATGGCCTTGTGAGCCTCAGTGTAGATGTCCTCGAGGTCACCAGCGTCAATCTCGTTCTCGATGTACTTGGTGAACTGGCTGCGGTAGCGCTCCTCATCGTCGTCGGCGAGTGTCTCCATGTACTCAGAGACGTGGCCACCGAAGATGTAGTTGCGGAGGGTCTCAGCGTCGAGCTCCTCGGACTCGATGTCGAAACCGGGGAAGCGGTTCTCAGAGTGGGGGATGAAGATACCACCGTCGGAAGCACCCTTCATGGCACCGAAGACACGGGCACCAGTGGAGGTACGGACCAGACCAACATCGAGGAAGGCCTTGAAGGGACGGCGGGTGCCATCGTCGGTCTCGACGGCCTCGGTGAGCTTGTACTCACCATCGGCCTCCTCAACACCGGTGAACTGCTCGTCAAGGCCGAGCTTCTTGAGGGTACGGCGGGCAAGGAGCAGACCGGTGGCATAGGCGGCAGCCCAGTTGGTCAGACCCTGGGTGATACCATAGCGCTTGAGCTCGTGGGAGTAGGCGCTGGCGAACACCTTGTCACCGGAGATCTCAGAGTAGACGATCTGGGTGATGATGTCGCGGTTGGTGAAACGCACAACGAGACGGTACTTGGGAGCGTTGTACTTGTTCTTGGCCTGGGTGATCAGGCGCTTACGGGCATAGTAGTCGGTCTTGCCCTCTCTGCGACGGCGGTACTTAGTCTGGTAGCGACTGTGGTAGAGAATGTTAGTTCTGCTATTACCCAAATGATAAATTCAGACAGACTCACCTGTAGTACGCGCTGTTCTTGACGAGCTTGTGGAAAGGCTACAGAAGAAAACCCCCGAGTCAGCAATTTGCGCTTCAGAAACATTCAAACACAGGTGTCCGAAGCATCTTGCAAAGACCCGTTCCCAGTCCCACACAGCGACCAACGAGAAATAGAAGAAAAATTTTGCCGATCGCCGGGATGATTTGGTTGAAAGGTGAACAATGCAGCAGGTGCTATCATTCACCTGAAACAGCAATAGGACTCACCATCTTGACTGTTGCCGCGAATTGAAGACCGAGTTGTCGACGTTGGCTGCAGAGGAGGAGAGAAGAGGTTGGGAATTTCGTGGGCGGACTTTGTGGATGGTTTCGCTTAAGCGTGGCTGCATCCCAGCGCAAAACTGAGGTTGGCCACGAGCGGAGAACACCAAGACAGCAATAATCGCTCGACAGTTCGAACAACAATACTACGAATAATACTGCACTGTTCTAATGAATTCGGGACGTCATAAGGCGAATATGATTCAAAGTAGAATATTCTACAAAAAAGGACATCTATCGCATTGAACGCAGTATTTGCGTTGAAGTTTTCTTCAGCTTAAAGCTTGGCCTTGTCCCCAGCGTCTAGCAATTGCAGGCCAGTGATCTTCTCTAATTCTCTGATAGAATCTTGTGTCCGGCCAAGGTTGACCTTGATTGTTCGCAATCCAGCCTTCTTTGCGGCCTTCAAGTTCTCCCCAATGTCATCGAGGAAAACAACATCCGAAGGCTCAACCCCTTGCAAGCCTTTCTTTTTCGCCAATGTGTCCATTTCCTTCAGCGCAGCTGCGTAGATCTTGGGATCTGGCTTCCTGAGCCCTGTATGCGCTGATGAGATGAAGAAGTCGAACTGCGACTTCACGCCGTTTGAGTCGCTGTTATAAGGATGCCCATCAGGGAATATGACTGTATTTGACAGAGCGCCAATAATGAACTGCCCTGACGCTTTCAGCTTCTGCAGCGCTGGGTACATGTATGGGTCTGGTGTCCTCGACACTCGCATCATCTCCCAGAAGAGCCATTCTGCATCGATTTCTGGTAATGGAGGTGCCGATCTTGGCACACCGGATTGCAGTCTCTCATGGAACTGCTTCCATAAATCTGGGTCTCGTAGATCTCCGTTGAAAGCTTTGAAGAAGTCCGCATCCAGTTTGATCTCGCCTCGCTCAAGCTTGTGCCAGCTGCCGTTGGGCGATGTGCGCGAGATGCTGAAATTTACCCATCCTGTGGGGATGTTGTTTGCAAGCTCGTAGTCCAGAATGGCTTGAAATGGAGAAACGACCTAGGCTTTATCAGTAAAGTCTTTCAAAGATATGGTTGTTCGGCAGCCTTACACACACTCCTCCAATGTCGAAGAGTAAGCCCACTGGCTTTTTGTTTTCGGCCATGTTGTAGGCTAAGAAGGAAGAAACCTTGCGATAATTTCAATGGAGGATTCTATTAGACTTCAGTTAACCAAGTCCCTCTGCACCAGCTTGCTGGGCTGAGTCCGGTATTTGTTGTTGCGGAGTAGCAACCATGAGGTGGATTGCCGAGGTTAGATATAACTAGAGCGTAAGCCATCTAACGTGCTCACAGAGGCCGAGGAAGGGATTTGTCAACCATATATTTTGACCATTACTGCTTTCGCATAATGTCAAGTCGCAAAATGATCATGAAGACAATTGCAACCTAGGAAAGATCATTTGATCCAACAGCAAGAATGTATTGAAAATGTTCCTACCACGTGACCTGTTATCGATAGTGAGATTCGACGCGCGGAGCTGTCTGCGCGATCTCTTCGGGTGTCGAATTGAGCAATGACGCAGGTGTCGATATGGGGCAATGGATGCAAGTCGAACTGTCTTCGAACTGAAATCAGCATTTATCAGGGCGCAGGTGCGAGTTCTATCAGAAAGCCTTGAGCCGCCGGAGGATTGGAGAATTTACGCGACTGAGTCGGAGGAAGATGAGCTGAGTGATAAGGCGGTTCAGGATGCGCTGCAGAAATGTGAGTCTGTCCCAGGGTTGGTTCTTTGCTGCCTGCACTGCATGATGTTCTCGAGACGGAAATCGATGACAAGTCGTCTTCAATGTGTACTCAAGGATTTGACTTCTTTCTAGTAAACGGAGCCTTGAAACAGCACAATCTCATCATCTACTCTTCTCAAGCGATTCAACATGTCGCGCAACAAATCACAAGCCTTTACTGGTCCTCAGTTAGTCAGGCCACGCACAATGTTGGCTTTCCCGACAAGCGTTTGGAGACAACGGTAGATTTGTGCAGTCACTTGTGAGTTCCGCCATACGGACACCTTTCAGCCCACCTTGCTGACATACCGCAGCAATATTACTCAATTACCCCTGGAATTAGAGGACCAATCTGCAAGTGAGGAGGAGCGGTTAAGGTTTGAATCACACGTTGATGATTTTGATTTCATCTGGCTGATGTTCGTGGTACAGGTATCAGGACCTACGAGAACGGCTTATGCGTCTAGACACTCAGCGACAACAGCGACAGCGGCGCCTTGACCAGTTGAGGCGGTTACAGAAATTACTGGAACCTTTCACCGAGCCCCAGAACAATATCCAGCCCAACCTTGTCACGAAAGACGGAGAGCTCGTCCAAGAGTTGGAGAAAATGCGAATGCTTGTTGCGCGGGTCGGCGGCCGGATCGAGCAAAGTAAGGAGAGCAAGAACCCGGAGAGGAACGCACCTTATGCATTAGAAGCAGATGAGAAGCTGGCAGCGCTTCTCGACATGGCATGAGCAGACTTGAACTCAAACTAGGCAGATGTCTGATAGCTGTCGAATTACGACTGATGATAGGAAGACTCCAAGAAACCGGCCTAGACTGAGACTAGTATCTCTCTTATTCCGAAGTAAGGCATAAGACATCCAAAGCTTAGTACTCCGTAGCTTGTATAATACTCCTTGGTAGAAGATGACTTTGATGCGATTGCTCATTTTGTGTTATTGAAGGGTTGCAAGGGGGTTTGAAGGAAAAACCTGGGGGAGGTTGACTGCAGCGGCACAATAATTTCACATACAGCAGGTGCCAGCGACATACGGATGGAGAGAAAACCATAAAACGAATGGACTACTTTCCTGCTAGTCATCATTGTCATCTACTCCTACCTGTCGTGATTTATCTTTTCTCATCCCTCACTTAGTGTGACACACCATCCAGACACTTGTTTATTCCAGAGCTTTCATCATTAACCACTTTGTATCAACTGTCAACATCCATGGAAGGGATGGAGAGTGACGGCTCCAGTGCTCCAGTCATCATCGCCAGTGAAGAAAGTGGTCGGAGTTGTATCTCCGAAACTCCGGCGCTTGACTCTTTTGGTGATGGCGTCCCTCCAGCTTCCCCCAAGCTTGACTGCCCCCCTCCAGCATCTCCAACACAGCGAGAGCTCGAGCTGGATCCTTCACTTCCAGAGGCATCCCCAGAGGAGTTCTTTCCCCTCGTTTCATTGACCGATAGTCAGCTCTTCTGCGAGACCCGTCAATCCGGCACCATCGACGCGTCTACTTCCCCCGCGGATTCCAAGGCACCTTTCGTGCGTGGGCATCGCCGTCGCTCCACCCACGTTACTCGTCGTGACCTTGAGCAATTCAGAAAGGAAGTCCTAGGTATTGTTGAAGATCGTTCTCTCTGGTGCGAGGACGGTGGCGGATCTTCAGCAACCGTCAATCCCTCTACGCTCGACGAATTGAACACTGCCTTCGCTTCCGCGAGTATGTCCCTGAACAGCGGCAGTGGTATTCCTAGCAACAACCCTGGTTCGGGCATGTTCTCTAATTACGTCGACAACACCGGTAACTCCGCAAATTTGCCCAACGCTTCTCGTCAGCCGATTTCTCCCGCCATGCCGAGCCCCTCGACTCAGGTCAATGGTGGTGGAATGCCTGGCATGAACGCTGGAATACCTATGAATGCGGGTCATCAAATGGATCTTCATCATCTCTATGAGATGGTGTTGGAGCTGAGTGATGTTTTGAAGAACAACCGCGAGACAACCAAGAGCATTGTATCTACTGCGGAGGAAATCATGGTACGTTGCTCTGGCCGTGAAGGCTACACTGTAGCTCTGCGAATCAGCTCTTTGGGTGTTTCGCTGACAGAGATTGCAGAAACGTGCCTCTTCCGAAGGAACTACTCCCAGCTTGCAGCAGGTCAATGGTGAAATTTCCGGTAGGAACCCAAGCTTGCCAATGTCTCCCGAATATTGAAAGCCACTGACAGTCTCTACATTAGCGGCCCGTATTGCCGAACTTGAACGAGCCCTCGCGAAGGAGAAGCGTCTCGTGGAAATATTGAAGCAGGAGCAGGTTGAGAACACTAAACTGATCGGCGAATATGAAGCAGCTGTTGGGACCATGGTCGAACAGATCCGCAACTACTGTCAGAACAACAACATGAACTACCTGGCACAGAAACGCCACTACAACAATCTGCTCCAGGCTGAGCGCGACGCCCATCTGGAAAGTCGTCTCGACCGCGACCATTGGCATGCTCAGACAATGAAGTGCGCTGAGATGATTCGCACCGCCTACCGCCTTCGCTGCGAAGAGGAAGAATTGCCGATTCGTATTGTCTCTGGACTTCAGAACGAGGTACGCGCGTATCGTAATGCCCTTGGTATGGAGCCAGAGAAACCAGAGGAGGAGTACGGCTGGGAAATTCTCAAGGATGCGCCCCCAAGCGTTGACTAAATGCAATGGTCGTCCGCGTTGCGCGAGTACGCGCTTGGGATTCACGAGTTATGACAGTCCTCTTTTGCTTGCTTGATGGATAAGGCGTTCTTGGGAGCAAACCTTGGGTGGCTGCAAAATTTCCTGGTGAAGATACCCATCTCTGCAATGCTTATCACTACGGTTTCTTCCTTTGTTCAATCTCATCTTTGCCGGCGAGGGTCACTCAGTGTCTGGATTTCTGAGAATCTGGAGAATCCTGGTTGATGTCCATGATTTTGGAAACCATCTTGACTATTGAGCAGCCTAGTGCGATAGCCCGCTTGCTTAATTTAATTCATTTTGCTATCTGCTGCTAGCAGCAGTAATTGCATTATCTTGTACCATTTTTCAATGACCCTGAGTTGAATCGTTAAGTTCATTCGGTGTAGAAGACTTCGTCCAGGACCTTCCACCACCCAGGACCCTCTGCACTGCCCACAGCGGCAGGAATGGGACTCTCCTGTAAGTGAGGAACACATATCAGCATCGACCCATTCTCTAGGTTCGTAACTTCAGTCAGCATACCTGCATCCCATCAGTCATCGCCCACCACTCGCGCACCTTCGGATTCGCCCTCATCTTCTCCATATCGGCCTCATAGTCGTCACCGACATACTTGAACGTCGCGAATAACGTGCGCTCATTGTCGAAGAATATCGAGTCTACATAAAATCAATTGATACATGCTAAGCCCGATCACCTTGGATCTCTGCGTGCGGAAAATCCCTACTCACAGTCTCTGATATTGCAATCCTTGATCTGCTGCAGGACCTCGGGCCACACGTTCGCGTGGCATTCTTTGTAGGCCTTGATGGCGGAGGGCTTCAGGTAGACGATCTGCGCGATGCGGCGGACTGGTGCCATTTTTCTGCCGGGGAGATGGTGTATGCGATGCTAGCTATCATTGGGAAGGATAAAGAAGGAATTTGTCGATCTGTTCTGATTGTCGTGCCCCTCTTTGGGGATATGGGGTAGGACTCCGCTCGGGGTGCTTTGACCCGAGATTAGATTATGTGGAGATATACTCCGTACAATAGCGAGACCTTATGGTGATTAATGAGGATTGATAGGGTTTACTGTAGGTGTGAGGATCTTTTGAATGTAGAACGTGCATGTTTGAGGATCATTGAATCTTCAAAATGACTATAAATCAACACCAGGTGATTTGTATAAAATTCCCACAGCAGAATGCATCCCTAACGCCGATATATGTAACGCTGATCATCTGAGGTATCCCTAAATGCAAGTCGAACGAGAAAATCGAATATGTAGGAGGTTCTATCGTAACAGTCGGTATTGTGGGCTTATTGCCGCATCATCTGGGATTTCGGTACTGGTCGAATCCACGAAACGGCCAGGTTGGCCGCGATGGAGATCACGCCAATGATCCAGAGGGACCGACTGTAGTGCGTCCCATTGTATCGGAAGATGATAGCAAAGATAATACCGCCAAAGTTCCCCATGCCACCCACAGCACCGGAGACGACGCCTGCAGAGACAGATCGTTAGCGAGTGACACTTCAGGGAGAGGACGGAAGAAAGGTGTCTTACCATTAGCGAAGGGGTGAACATGAGGTACGACGGCAAAGTTGGCGCCATTGCATGCTTCCAGGAAGAATGCCAGTCCGGCGATGAGACCAAACATGGTTGCTTCGGATCTGGGGTTGGTAAGGCTAATGGCCAGTTGGAAAGCTCCCATGACGACACCCAGGAAGGAAAGAAGAAGTTTCTTCGACCATACGGCCCCTGTGTACTTGTACAGCATGTCTGCAATGAATCCACCCGCAGGACGGAAAACGACGTTGAGAAGACCGAACATGGCTGCCCAGCGGCCGGACTCGGTTTGGCCCATGTCCGGGAAGTTCTTCGAATAGAATTCGCCCAGAATGGAGTTGATAGCGAGCTCGGATCCAAAGGAACAGGCATACGGGATGGCAACAGCGACCGTGGAGAGGCTGAGAAGAACGTTCATCACCTCCTTGCGGCTGGGGGCCACCACAGTGTCTGTTCTGAGGATGTCAACTTGTCCAACAGCTTGAGCTTCAGGGTCGACCATTTGAGGTGTCTGGGCACCTTTTTTCTCCGTTTGAGGAGTGGACGGACTGATAGACGGAGGACCAGATGGGCGGGTAGAGGGGCTGCCCGAGATGAGATTGATAATATTGGCTTGAGATTCGTTGTTCTCCTTCATCCAGATGTGGCGCTCCGACCATTTGCCAGTAGGGGTATCCTCGCAAGTGAACAGCATGCAGAGAGCCAGGACGACAATGATTATGAAGGGGATGATGTAGGCAACGCGCCATGCTTTATGCGGTGCGAGGCCTTGAGAGTGAACAAGCGAGTCGTAGATAGCAGGCATAACGAAACTGGGAGGACGAATGTCAGCGAGACCCATGGACGTAGATCCATCCAGGCGAGCGGCTTACTATGTGATTCCACCTCCAGCATTACCCCAGCCTGCGGCCAGAGAGTTGGCAGTTCCCACAATGTTCTTATCGAAGAAACCGGTGCACCATACTTGGCAAGGGACAAATGTACCACCAAGAATGCCAATGAAGAAACGCAGCGCAATCAAACCATTAGGGCTAGTCACCAGACCGGCCATAGCGGTAGGAATAGAGCCGCAAAGCAACAGGCCGATGAAAACAAGTCGAGGACCGAAGCGGTCACATAGCGGCCCAGCGATGAATCGAACAAGAAATCTGTGCAGGTCAGCGTGGGGGTTCAGAAAGATCACCCCGTTCAATTCTTACGTAGCCAGTAGAGCAACAATGTTCGAGTTTGCGACTTGTTGCTGTGTCATGTGAAGATCTTTGCGAATGGTCATTGTTAACTAGACGTGCCATTCTTAGTCAATTGTTTCATGTTTCCAAGTGCTTCCTGGATATTGACTTACCAGAGGTGGAAATGCATACCATGACAGGAATGCAACCATGAATCCAAGCCACGAGAAGAAGAATACCCGGCCATACCGGTCGAAGGGATTGAGGACTGGTATCGACCTTGCTTTTCGGTTACTGGGGTTGATTTCCGGAGAGACGACGAGTGATTTGAGGGAGTCCATCGTTGCTTGAAGTGTTTCCCCTGATGGTCGGTCGGCGTACAACCGAGACGAGAGTACACAAAACAGACAGTAGATATCGACCGATTGATTGCGCAATGGGTCAGACTAGATGATATTGCAAGACAAGTATACTAATGATGAAATAAGCTTTCTGAGGATGTAGAGGAAGCTTGATTGTTGTCTAGATCTGCTCGGCGGACTGTAATGGACAGGAGCAACGGCTATATAAGATGATGCCTGAGATGACGGTGAAAGGCGTATCAAGAAACAAACGACGTAAGCGCTGCAAATATCTTGACTCTCGTGTGTGTCAAGTCTAAAGCATCAGATATCTCCTAGGAGTGCTTGCACTGCTTCGAGACCATGTCACTACATGGCGTACGACGGAGGCATCTCCTCCGTATAGATTAGATCTCAAGGGCCCGCTGTCTTCTTGATATTCGTAACGGATAAGCAAAGATGAGAAAAGAGAATGTCATCCCTATCTCCCAAGTTTAATTGGAGGATCCACTTGCCTTTTCCCGGGGTGTATTTCCTGACAACAAGAGTCATACTATTGGACAATCATCTGTCCAACACCATGGCTAATTCATTTTCAATTCCCAGAGCATCTGATACCTATGTTTGTCTGATAGATTGTCTGAAAAAGGCCACATGGTAGCCCGCGCGCCAGCCAATGCATTGCAGAGATAAGGGCTCGACAAGAGCCAAATCTGGAGTCATCGTTTCCTCATTCGGAAACGCCTGATATGAGGACGCCGATAGCGTCTGTCTTGGTATTTGCCGATTCCGCAGCCATCTTGAACCTACTGATCAATACAATGGCCTCAAAAACCTGGAACCAGGGACGGAGAACCCGCGTGAAATGCTCGGTAGGTCAACGCCCTGGGCGAGGATGAGCCGGAGGCGTTGATAACCAAAGTGGCCCTCATTGGACGATTTCCCGGATAATGACGCCCTCAGAATCTCCCATCTGCTTGGAAGAGAGAGATAGTGCCAGTATTGCCTTGTGTCACAGCCTCATGGTACATCATTCTTCACACGAAGCCAGACAAATGGACCGAAAAATTGAGGGCTGACGACGAGCTCCGCGGAAATGTGACGAAGAGATGCTCTCCTTTTAAGGTAGCGATGGAGACAAAAAAAGTGGATGATCTCGGTGGGACCGAGATAAGGCTAGAAATTGTCTCGACCGTAGTCCAAGGTATCTTGATGGAAAGTGTAGATAGGTGCGAGGTCTCTTTGTGGGACAGCGTCAACGGGGAGATAAGAAAGTGATCAGCGGTGAACCAATCAGTCAGGCTGCCAGGCAAATGGCTACCGCACGTGATCACTGTTACCCCAATGCTGAGGCCATTCCTGCCTCAGGAGGTCAACCTGTCCATTTCAGGCATCCAATAAACCCTCCAGAGTCTTCTAGACATTTGCAAGGATGACATCCACAATATTCTCGATCATAATCAATTCTATTGTATACTAAAAGACTAGGATATCTGTGCAACTCGTTAAACGTGCAAACATAGAAAACGAATCCCCATGTTGAGAACAGCCGGTACGCCTCGTTCTGTATGCCATAGTCATGCTACCAATCGATGTTTGCTGCCTGTGTCGTCGGCACTCCCGTGCTGATGTCAGACGCCTTCTTGCCTCTCATGCCCTTGTATCTCTTGTCGACCTTCTGGAACGGGTCGGGTGCTTCTCCCTTCTTCACCTTCCATTTCTCGGTTCCCAGAACCGAATCTAGTTCCTCGACAGGTGGCAGCTTCATATACACCCAGCCGTCGTCGCGTTCCTCAGCGGGGAAAGCGGCGATGTTCATGCTCTCGTCATTCGAGCACCTCCCTGCCTGCTCACCGTTGAGCTCGAAGTTGCGTTTGTGGTAAGGGCAAGAGACCCAATATTTACCCGCATCATCATCGCCAATCAAACCGTCAGATAGGACGAAGGCGCGTTTGTGCGGGCACATTTGTTGTGTGGCGTAGTACTTGCCCTTGACCTTGAAGATAGCCAACTGAGTATCCCCGCGCTTGATGTTGGCCGAGGAAATTTGCGGGTGCTCATCTGAAAAGTAGTTGGCTTCGATGACAGGCTGCCATGACAGACTCGACCACTGGTGACCCTTGAAGTCCTCGTTTGCAGAATCCTTGGGCCAGTATGTGGGTCGCTGCTGCCCCCGTTCTTTGATGATCTCAACTGTGTCGACAGTCTCGCCGCTGTTGGCGAACTGTTGAAAGTACTTGCGTCGCTTAGGATTGCGGACTGTCTCAGTCCACTCACAAAAGTAGCTGTTGACCAATTCTTCCATCTGCTGTTCCATCTCAGCTCCAATCCCCAGCTTGTCATCAATAACCACCTCTCGCAGATAGTTGATACCCCCGGGGAGGTTCTCGATCCATCGGGCAGTCCGCTGAAGTTTGTCTGCCGTTCTGATATAGAAGATGAGATATCGATCAATGATAGGAATGACTTTCTCAGGAGGCACATCTTTCGCAAGCAGCTCCGAATGCCGAGGTTTGGCACCTCCGTTTCCGCCAACGAAAATGTTAAATCCTTTTTCGGTTGCAATCAATCCAAAACTGAACAGAAATTAGCTAACTGCATGGACCTTCACAGTTTGAAAATGACCTTGTACTTACTCCTTGTTCTGAGCTTCGGCACACTCTCTGACACAGCCAGATACCGCTCCTTTGAGCTTGTGAGGTGACCGAACACTCTTGTAGCGCTCCTCCAGTCGAATCGCCATTCCAACGCTGTCGCCGATACCGAACCGGCACCATGTAGTCCCGACACAGCTCTGATAGAATACGTCAGCCTGTAAACATAAACAGCCACGGGTGGCAGTACCTTGATTGTTCGCAGCGACTTGGCATAAGCATGACCACTCTCCATCCCCGCATCCACAAGCTCCGTCCAGATGTCAAGCAGATCTTGTTTCTTGGCACCAAACAAGTCAATTCGCTGACCTCCTGTAATCTTGCAGTAGAGGTTATATTTCTTTGCCACCTGACCGATGGTGATCAGCTTATCCGCAGTGATCTCGCCGCCAGGGACTCGCGGAACCACAGAGAACGTCCCGTTTCTCTGGATGTTGGCAAGGAATCTGTCATTCGTCTCTTGAAGGTCATGAAGCTCCTTGTCCATGATGTGCTGGTTGAACAAACTCGAAAGAATGGATGCAATGGCAGGTTTGCAAATCTCGCAGCCAAGAGAGTCCGGCTTCCTTCCCACGGCCTGCATGACATCAACAAATGTTTTCAGTCTCTTCACAGCGATTACAGTATAGAGATCGGCTCGTGAATACGGGATGTGCATGCAGACTATATCTTGGTTAGAGTAAATCAATAGGGTCATTGTGTCAGACACATACGATGGTTTGATACTTCTTGACCCATGTCCACCATGGCCTTGTTGAAGATCGACTGCACCAATGGCATACAGCCACCACAACCACTTCCTGCTTTCGTGCACGATTTAACCTCGCCAATAGACTTGCATGTACCACTCTTGACACTTTCGACGATGTCCCCTTTCGTGACGTTGTGGCACGAGCAGATCTGAGCGTCGTCGTCTCTGTAGTGTTCCTGTTAGCGTCTATTCCTCTCCAGCATGCAAGCGCAGGACTTACAAATCATCGGCATTCTCTTCGCCGTCCTTCTGAGCTCCGAGAATGAACTGGCTGGGAGGTACATCGAGAGGCTTCTGGCTCTTGACCATCTGGTTCAATTTCACGTAGTCCTTGGTGTCGCCAATCATCATACCTCCAAGCAAGTACTTCCCGTCCATAGTGAACAAGTACTTCTTGTAAACTCCGCCGAAGGGATCCTTGTATGTCAATGCCTTGACATTTGGCTCTCTGTCACCATCAGCGCTCTTCACTGAACCATCGACAATCGACGGCCGTCGCCCCGGAAGGAATTTAGGCCCATCCCTGTCGGCAAAGAAGTCACCAAAGCTGGCAACGTCAACACCAAGGAGCTTTAGCTTTGTGCTCAGATCGGGGCGCTTGAAGCTCTTTGGCTCCTTATCGAGATTGGTCAAATTGAAGGAAAGCACATCGGCCATTTCGATTCCAGGTGCGATGATTCCGAATGTCTGATTCTCCCAACTAGCACATTCGCCAATGGCATAAATATCGGGAATGGAAGTTTGTAAACTATGATTGAGTCAGTTAGCACTAGATATCTGAAAGAATAATGTGTACTGACCTTTCATTGATAACAAAGCCTCCCCGTCCAGCGCACTGAATGCCAGCAGGAGGTCCCAGCTCATCTCTGGGTCGTACTCCAATCTAGAGGCAAATTTAGCAGAATACCGATGGCGCGCTTGAATTGAGACTTACAGCAAAACAAATGCAGCAGCAATTAATCTCTTCCCCGTCCTCAAAAAGGATACCAGTCACGTTGTTGTCGTCATCTGTCTTGATCTTCGCGACTCGCTTCTCGTGTAATACGTCCAGCCCAAGCTCTCTGATCTTCCGAGTTACCAGCGTGCCAGCATCGCCGTCGAGTTGCCGTGCCAAAACCCACTTGTTGCGGTCAATGAGTTTGACATTTCCAAAATCCTCGAGATCTGTCATTGCTTTGGCTGCTTCCAGGCCCAGCAAGCCTCCTCCTACAGTGACCGCGGTTTCACCCTTGTGTTTCGAAGCGAACTCGATGAGACGTTCCAGGTCTTGGATTGTTCTGTAAACAAAGATACCCTTGGCGTCATGGCCAGGGGTGTGAGTGGGGAGGACTGCATCTGAGCCTGTAGCGAGGACCAGAATATCATAGGGGATGGTGTCGCCAGTTGAAGTTCTGACGGTCTTGTGATCGGGGAAGATGTCGGTGACTTTGGTGTTGAGGTGATAATCGAATGACCGGTCCTTGAACGATCCGTACTATATAGAAGAGAGGAAGCTTAGTATTAGCTTGACGGTAGGTCTGAATACTTGGTCGTCAAGTACTCACCCATTCCTTGGGATTGAGGTACAAATCCTCGATCTTGCGATGTTCAAAAAATGAGGAAAGACCGACACGGTTATAGGCGATGTGAGGCTCCTCGCCAATCACAACAATGTCGTACTTGCGTTTCTCTGCATCTTGTTTGACAATCTTATCACTAATTGATGGTACCGGTAGTCAGCAGACAACTCTTCTTGAGATCGTTCCTTATCCATCGAGCTGGCAACATACATGAATGAGATCGCCACCATGCCCAACCCGACGACCACAATCTTTTGTCGTCGGTTCGGATCATTTTGACGATGATCCAGATCTCCGACAGGTTCGATGACTCTCGCATAGGATATGCCGTTGCTGATACTGCTGTGGACAGCATCGTTGTTCCTTGAGCTGTCGATCAAAGGCATTGTGACTAAGCCTCAATGCCAGTATTGACCACAAGTCATTACCAGAATAGATTCTCCTCTCTTTCTCTATCTATGGGGTCGCGGAGGACTTCTCTGCTCATATACAACCTACAGATCTTCGCCAAGTTAGCCGTCCACGAAAGGTGACCAGTCATTTGCTTTTTATTTCTGCTAATAATGTATTGTCATTGGCGAACCCTGATACGATTGCATCTACACGTTTTCGAGTCTAATCGCCGATATTCGCGGAGAGTCAAGCCATACCTACGACATAACATGATCATGAAGTGACTGTGCAACAGGGGCACAGACTGGCTCTCTGCACCATTATCCACGGAGCCAACAGTTTGTCTGTTTAGGTATCTTTAGGGTTAATCAATTCCGTCGGTGGACTGATAAGGACGGAAGAGATCTCCCTCTCTATTTCCGCGGAGTCTACCTAAGGCTCTAAGCAAGCCTTTTGTCACGCCTTATCTCTGCCGAGTGAGAGCCATCCGATCACAGAAGCTAAGCAGGATTGCCTTTGCCTCAACCCAATGAATTTCAGATCGACTTTGTTGGGGATGGATAGTCGCTAGACTCGCTACTGGGATTGTCCATTACTGTTCGTCCCACAGTGGCGGATGGGAGGAATGGACCTCATTTTTGAACAATTGTCTTTTGGCTCTCCTAATTCCATGCATTGTGCTTCAATTGCTTCCTTGTCAATAATAATCTAGGCCGCATGATTTTCCTCTCCACATTGGCCCGAGAGCTCCCGTGATAAGTGGCATTCTTCGAAGCTCACCGTCATACCGTGGCGGATACCAGACCCAGTTCTCATTTGTATCGTCGGGATCGCTGCGATCTGAGCAGATGCCGTGGTAGCTTAGGGCTTAGCTGTTCCCTAGCCACTATCTACTACCTTGAGATCCCGCGGAGTTCTTCATCATATGCATGTCCCAGGCCTACTTCTAGCCTTTCTCCGAGGCCATTTGTTTATACCAGCAAATATGGCAATTTCTGTGTCAAGAGAATGTGTCTGACTACTGACTTCCTCACTTGGAAACCTATTGCCTCATTTTCCTGATTCATTCCATCCTGACTAAGGTTGCCTTCTTCTGTCTGCCCTATCCTTGAGGGACTTTTAGTCTAAAAGAGTCTGCTCTGTTCTCCATGTTCTCTTCCTTGTATACCATCATCATTAGCGGTAGTTTACAGAGCGATGGCGACCATAACCCAAGTCCAGTCACAGACGGTCTTGCCGAAGAGCCTTTCGGTAGTACCGGGCCAGATCGCAGTCAAGGAGATCTCGAACGTCGACCTGCCAGATATCCCCCTTCCGCCGCCATCCACGAACCCAACAGAGATCCTCGCTCAAGACAAGGGCACACCAGACAATCATGTTCCTCGAGACCCCCGGCTCATCAGATTAACGGGTGTCCACCCATTCAATGTCGAACCTCCACTGACAACCTTGTTCAATGAAGGTATAGGATGCCCCTTGAAGCTCACTCTACTCCAGTTGGCATAGTGCTAGGCTCACAACCCACGCAAAGGTTTCTTGACATCACCGGAACTCTTCTACGTCAGAAACCATGGGCCTGTCCCTCTGGTTCGCGACGAGGATATTCCGAACTGGGAGATCAGCATCGAAGGGTAGGTGACATTGTTCGATGTTGTTGTTCAAGTGCCGAGGGGACTAACTGTCCGTTAAGGCTGGTTGAGCGACCCGTCGTCTTGAACTTTCGACAGATTTTGCAGAAATTCAATCAGATCACAGCGCCAATTACACTCGTATGCGCTGGAAACAGGCGCAAGGAGCAAAACACAGTCCGAAAATCAAAGGGTTTCTCTTGGGGAGCAGCTGGTCTGTCAACAGCCCTTTTTACCGGCCCCCTACTAGCGGATGTCCTGCGGTATGGAAAGCCACTGCGGCAGGCCAAGTACGTCTGCATGGAGGGAGCAGATAAGCTGGTCAGTGTTCCTCCTGGAATTACCGTGCCATTCTCTGGTCCACTGACATTGCTATAGCCTAATGGCTACTATGGGACATCAGTCAAACTCAATTGGGCCATGGATCCCAACAAATTAATCATGCTTGCGCATAAGATGAATGGCGAGCCTCTTCGTCCGGATCACGGTCGTCCCTTGAGAGCTGTTGTACCTGGTCAAATCGGCGGTCGAAGCGTGAAGTGGATCAAGAAACTGATCTTGACTGATGCACCCAGTGACAACTGGTACCACATCTATGACAACCGAGTATTACCGTAAGTGGACCGATACACCTCCGATGACCATCTGCTGAGCTTTCCAACAGAACGACCGTCTCTCCCGAAATGGCTGCTTCAGATCCGATGTGGTGGCGCGACGAACGCTATGCCATTTATGATCTCAATGTGAATTCTGCTGCTGCGTACCCTCAACACAACGAAGTCCTTGATCTTGCGACGGCTGGACCGTCCTACACCGCCAAGGGTTATGCATATGCTGGAGGAGGCCGAAGAGTCACTAGAGTCGAGATCTCTCTGAACAAAGGCAAATGTATGCTATTAAATCTTCAGCATTTCTTAGCGGAGCTAACTTGTCCTGCAGCTTGGCGTTTGGCGAACATTCAGTATGCTGAAGACAGGTACCGCGACTTTGAAGGCGAATTGTTCGGTGGTAAAGTCGATATGCCTTGGCGTGAAACCTGTTACTGCTGGTGTTTCTGGTCTCTCGATATTCCTGTGCCCGATCTGGAAGCTAGCGACGCCATTCTAGTGAGAGGTATGGATGAAGCGATGAGCGTTCAACCGCGCGACATGTACTGGTCCGTTCTCGGAATGATGAACAATCCTTGGTTCCGAGTAACGATCACAAAACAGAATGGGACCTTGTTGTTTGAACACCCGACTCATCCTGTCATGGCCGGCGGCTGGATGGAACGCGTCAAAAAGGCTGGCGGCGATCTGACCAACGGCAACTGGGGAGAGAGGGAAGAAGGGGAAACAGTGGTAGAACCTGAACCTGTGAAGGAGATCAACATGAAGAAGGAAGGTTTGAATCGGATGATCAATCTGGAAGAGTTCAAGAAAAACAACGGGGAGGGCGCGCATTGGTTTATTGTGAAGGGGGAAGTGTATGACGGCAAGCCGTTCCTTGAAGGTCATCCGGGAGGAGCACAGAGTATCATCTCTTCCATCGGGTTGGACGTGACTGAGGACTTTTCCGAAATCCGTGAGTTCTCCGGCAGCCATGTAATTGTTTCTTCGGAGAATGCAGAGCTGACATCAATTACAGATAGCGAGACGGCGAAAGCAATGATGCCCGGCTATCACGTCGGCACAATGGACGAGGCGTCCCTGAAGGCGCTCAAAGAAGCCGGCGAAGAAGAAGAACCGAGCGAGCCTCGCGCAGTCTTCCTCCAACCACGGTCATGGACGAAGGCGAGACTTGCAGCAAAGCGGGACGTCTCCTGGGATACACGCATCTTCACATTCGAATTGGAACACGAGAAGCAGACACTTGGCCTGCCGGTTGGACAGCATATGATGATCAAGGTCCCAGAACCCACAACCAAAGAAGCTATCATTCGATCATACACTCCGCTTTCCGATACCAACAAAGAGGGGTCAGTTGATGTGCTCATCAAGGTCTACTTCCCAACGCCAACCGTACCCGGCGGAAAAATGACAATGGCCCTCGACCAGCTTCCCCTGGGGTCAATGATCGAGTGCAAAGGCCCTACAGGCCGGTTCGAGTATCTCGGAAACGGCAGGGTTACCATCAGCGGCAAGGAGCGGCGCGTACAATCCTTCAAGATGATCTGCGGCGGTACCGGGATCACCCCAATTTTCCAAGTTCTCCGCGCAGTGATGCAAGACCCGCAAGATCCCACATCGTGCGTTGTCCTCTTTGGGAACAGACAAGAAGAGGATATCCTGTGTCGAGCCGAGCTTGATGCGTTTGAAACGTCAGATAAGAACAAGTGCACGATTGTACATACTCTCAGCAAAGCACCAGACACATGGACTGGCCGGAGAGGACGCATCGGTGAAGCACTTCTGAAGGAGTTTGCGGCGCCTGACGATGAGAGCATGGTGCTCATCTGCGGGCCTGAGCCGATGGAAAAGTCTGCCAAGACGATTCTTCTAGCCCAAGGGTGGAAAGGGTCAAATCTTCATATCTTCTAGCATGTATAGAATGGCTGCGACTGTTTTCATAGCGATCATGATTACTGGACAGAAGGCTGGCGTTCGGGGACTGCATGTATGGACAATCATTTGGGGAATAACGAGGTATACTGGATCGATTATGTCATATCAATAGAGATACTTGCTAGATATTCGCACATTGGAGCAAATCAAACGTTACACCCTATCCGAGGGCTGGAAAATCTCCGAAAGTTTCTAGGTAGCTGAACACAGAATGTGGTTATGTAAAATGCGTTTCAGGCCGTTAAGGACACTGTTCAACGTGATGCAAACAGCATTCGATACCGTGCTGACTTGGTTGATTATTGCTTGACAAAGGACTGGCTATGAGTAAAGCGGTGGCCTTGGTTTGAAATAGGCAACACGTCAACTTCGACCGAGTTTGATCGTATTCATGTGGTTTTTCGCGTTGACGTCGGTCAGTAGTACCGCTTCATGTCTAATCGCACCAGAAGATGCTCGAAAACGCTTATTGGCTCTGCTCTCGACCTGCTGGCGAACTTGGATGAAGCCTTTAGACCATCCAACCCGCGCAGGTAGCCGACAAAGGCCGAGGTCTGTTTTCGGAAGGTACCGTAGAGTTGCGCAATTGTACCTTCGCTCTCGTGGCGAACACCGTCCAGCCCATCGAGCCGGGACAGCGGAGCAAATGTCAGAATCGTCCCGAAGATCTTCTCAAGCAATCTGGCCGCCTCGGTGTGTCTCTTGCTCAGGAAAAGGGCGAAGAGCATCTGGTCAAGGATATCTTCGTGGTACCTTCTCAGCCAGGAAACGGAGTGTGCTGCTTCCATAACGCCGTCTATGTCGCCATGCTCAAGGCCGCATTCGATTCTCGCAAGGGTATCCTGGAAACTTTGCCAGGTAGAGCCGACGCCGATGTGAAAGCAGTAATCGCTCACGGCAAGGATGAAATGTTGGCAGTCTATGCGGAATCTCTGAAACAGATTCCGTGTATCCCCGGAAAGAGAGCTTCTTGCGGTTGAATCGCGAATGAGGCCTCTGACTACCGAAACCATGCGGATCAGGCGTAGCAAATGCTTGAATAGGCGGTCGTATTGATCCAAGGATCGTTGCGTTATAATTGTTTCCAGGACTGCGGATGGTTTATACTGAAGACGGAGGAAATCGAGTGCTTCAATGGCAGTCGGATCCTTGCATCTCACAATCTCATCGTTGGTCAAGTCGCGAATTGCGAAACTCAACCCACCAGGAAGCTCCCGCTCCCTGAGAAACTCGACATTACTTGAATTGTCTAGACGCTCATCCATGTTACAATCACTGAGGAGGCCGATCAATACCAGTCGCAACTCAGAGCTTGCAGGAGGCCAAGTATCCCGATTTCCTAGGCGCAAACCGGTATGCACGCCGCTCCGTACGACACCTGATCTACGCTCGCCGCTCTCCATTTCAGGATCAAAGAGTGAGTGCGAGAGGCGCGACGCAAAGAAGCCGTCACCTAACAGCTGAAATCGCCACTGCAGGGTGAGGTGGTATCTTAATTTGTGTTCCTTGAATAAGAGGTGGAGACAGGAATAATCAACGAGTAAAGCTTGGGAGGATAGTAGAGGTACCAGAGAAAGATAGACAGCGGATATCATTTCTGGACCAAAGTCGCTTTTGTGCGGGTGAACTGGTTGAGACCTCTCCAGCGTACTTGTGTCGAACAATGGTCCGAGTTCGTCGTTTTTTAACGAAGAGTCATTCGCCAGCAACCCGGTCGTATGCTTGGAATCATCGATATCGAAGATTTCGAAAGCACCAAAGATAGCTTGATCGTCCCCGGCAGAACCAGACTCCTGCATACCTTCTTCTGCAAGTCCTTTGTCATTCCTCACTTGCCCCGAATTTTGGCCCCGGCTGTATCTGAGGATTTCCGAGCGGAGTTCAGCCTCGTATTGTTGGGCTTTCTTTTGTATTCTCTCGATGTCGGACCAACTTCCTGCACAGCGCAAATTTGGACCGTCGTTGCGAAGGATTGCATCCCTTGCGATTGGGTGTTGAGGATGGTATCGTCGGAGTAGCCGTAAGCTTCGACCGGTCTCGAATATCCATTCAGATTGCTCCGCGGGAATAAAGGTCGGCATTTGCTCAGGTTGGTAACGGTACTGCAAAGTTGCTGTTTTCGCAATTTTCGAACCTGCTCTACCCTCGTATCGCTCTACCGCTACGAAGCCTTCACTCTTCGCAGCCATTTCCACTAAGGCTGGTGTCTCAGTGCGCAGGCCAACCCAAGCTTCCACGTAATGGAGCCAAGGTGCAATCACACGCGCAACAAGTTCATGGAAAAGATTTTCCATGGAGCCGAAAGCTTGAGAAAAATGGGCCGCCTTCTCAATGACAGCAGATATTACATGAGCATCTGACGCAGCTTTCTGAACTGCTTCGACCATGTTCGATAGCGCACCAACCAGTTCACCACACCGCTGAAAAAGTGTCATGATTTGAACGAGTGATGAAATTTCCCTGGAATAGTTAATCAATTGCTTCTCAAGGGTGTAGATAATCACAGCGGCAGCACTGGCAAAGGCAGATCGAGCAGAGAATTCCTTGGGCTTGATCCGAGTCCGGCGCGCAAAGTCCCTTATGTTGTACATAGCCGTACCACAGCGAAGTATGTTCTCAGTCAGACCATTGACAACGGGGAGGCTGACTCCAGAAACGCGGATGTTGTCGGATACCCTTTCGAACCTTTTCCGTTGCTTATTGTAACGGAAGAACATGGAGCTCCAGCCGAGTCCAAGCCTGAATAGAGCATGGAAGAAGACATCATTCCGGGCCACACATCCCGCGTCTTTAGATCCATTTTCGGAGTACTGGCGTGCCAAAGCTGCATCAAAGCCTTTCGCGCCGGACTCGCTGAAATAAGCGGACGTCGGCTCGAGAGACGATCGATCATGGTACCTCTCCCATGACTTCAGCGCAATCTCAGGAATTGTAGCGTTTTCCAAGCTTTCAAGCGTCCAGATACTATCTGACTCAGCTTCAAAGATATCATCGTCCTGGTGGCTAAAATTTTCATCTACTTGGGTATCACTGAACGCATCCGTTATTGACTCTACCGGCTGGTCGAAGAGGAAAAAGTTATGTCCTTTGAGATTATCCAGCTGGGGTAATGGATCTGCATCTTCCGCGCGTAGGTTGAGAGTGCTCTTAAAGAGCCTCTCACTTAGATCTTTCGAGAGAACCTGTCAGCTGTCCGTGATTCGCGCCAAGTAAGTGCTCATGTGTAGAACGCACCAGGTAGGTTCTCACTCCATTGGAATAAATCCGACGGCTGCAAAGAATCCAAGGTAAAATTGGAGAGCCTCCACAAACTATCACTCGAGAACGGATCCGTGTCATACTCGCCCTGATCCATCGTCATCCATGCCGTGCCATTTCCTGCATAGATGATACCTACTCGACTTCTTATCAGCGTCTTGAGCCTTAACGCGTTGTTGGCGCGCGATCACATGCCACTAAGCTTGAAGCGCTCTAGCTCCTGCCCCCAGCCAACGCTCGGGCCACCATTTGTTAGGCATTCCAAAGCGCAAGAAGCTGTTCCGCGCATCGTCATACCTGATCCGATCTAACCAGACTGAATTTTTATTGCCCAGACTGCCTTCGGTAGCTCGCTGTCTGCCTCAAGGCAGAGCTATATTATAATGCCGCCTAGAAAGAAACCAAAGCTTACTGATCCTCAAGCCGAAACTGCGCAGCCGGCCGCCGATACACCTGCCAGTGAGGGCGCAGGCAAACTAGACAATGGACACGACTTAGTAGCGGATCCCTGGACAGATGAGCAGGAGACAGCACTGCTGAAGGGAATTGTCAAATGGAAGCCAGTTGGTACGTTCTAACAAATCTCTTACTCAATGTTGTCAATGGTCTACAACTACAATATATAAAAAACAAACTAAGCGGTGCGTATCCAGGCATGCACAAACACTTCCGTATGATAGCAATCTCCGATTTCATGAAAAGCCAGGGCTACGCACCATCGAATTGCGAGCACACACGGATACCAGGAATATGGAAGAAGCTAGGAACACTTTACAATTTGCCTGCGCTCGATGAACGTGTACGTCATGGCAGGCGCGCGCCTCCTGCTTCAATTGCGGCGCTGACATGTTTATAACGATCTAGGAAGATTCGTTGATTACAGAACCCTCCGATGACCCCGACGGATCAAAAGACTTCTATTGCCCATTTGAACTCCCCGAGGATGAATACGGCGATTTGATGTTCGAGAGGAGACTAGCGATGGAGGGATCCGCGTCACCTAATCCCAGTGCACAAGCAGAGTCCAGAAGAGGCAGTACAATAGCGGATACGGATGGTATGGAATTCTTATTAAGAATACTCACATGATTCTAATTCTCGTTTTCGGTTCTTCATATAGAACCACGCTCGTCCCCAGCTCCATCACGAGGCAGAAAAGGAACCCGCAGCGCTCGCCAAGGAACGCGAGGCACCCGTTCGACGAGACTCCAGGTCGAGATCGAATCTCGAAAAGGATCAGGCACCGGGGAAGAAGACGCAGGTTCCGAGGAGACCGGGGCAAATGATGAAGGCGACGAGGAAGGGTCAGATGGGGCGCAAGACGACAGCGAAGAGGACGAGGCGGAGGGAGACACGGGCGGCTCTCCGACTACAAGGAGCACACGTGCGCAGACAAGCAAATCGAGACAAAAGGGAGGCAGAGGTGGGGGAGCTGGAACCAGAAGAGGTGGTCGACGACGCTAGACATTCAGCTCCCTGGGGTTTCTTTCGTCTTTTGACACGATTCGCATTTTTGATACCTTGAAAAGCTCGGAGCAGGCGTTCGGCGAGATTGTGTATGATAATGAAGCTATGACGTTTGTACTACTATGATCGTTTTCACTCTGGATCTGGCGAGTAGGAAATAATCTTCAAATGAGGAACACGAAGTCCGTCGTCGACCACTTGGGTGTACCACTTGCTTGTAAGTACAGAGGCGACCAGTGAGACCAGATTGTATGAGAGCACAAAAAGGATGAATTTCGGTATAAGTGGCATCTTACTAAGTACATCTAAGTACATATAAAAGAGATCTAGGGTCGTTCATGAGCTAAAGGTGGGACATTTGAGGGAATAGTACATTTCAACGCCAAGTCCCTTACAGGCGCTTGCAGATAGCCTCAGCATACTCGTGGGTCTTGGCCTTGCCTCCCAGGTCACCAGTGAGAGTCTGCGATATAGCACGTTAGCATCCGAAAAGATCCATAGAACGAATCAGAGTCTCTCGGGATTGAACATACCTTGCCCTCAGCGAGGGTGTCGAAAGTGGCCTTTTGAATACGAGCAGCGTGCTCGGTGAGACCCATGTGCTGCAACATCATGATACTGGACAGGAGCAGAGCAGTAGGGTTTGCGAGACCCTTGCCAGCAATGTCGGGAGCAGAGCCGTGAACGGCCTCGAAGATCGAGCACTCGTCGCCAATGTTACCGGAAGGAGTGAGGCCGAGACCACCGATCAGACCGGCGCACATATCGGACAGAATGTCACCGTATAGGTTGGGCATGACGAGGACCTTGTCATTGTAAGGAGTGGGATCGGTAACGATCTTCAGGCAAGAGTTGTCCAGCAGCTCAGCATCAAACTCGATATCGGGGAACTCCTTGGCGATTTCGCGGGCAGTGTTGAGGAACAGACCATCGGACATCTTCATGATGGTGGCCTTGTGCACGACACGGACCTTCTTCTTGTTGACCGAACGAGCGTACTGGAAGGCGAAACGGAGAACCCTCTCGGAAGCTTCTCTGGTGATGAGCTTGATGCTCTGGACGACACCATCGACGACAACGTGCTCAATGCCAGAGTATTCACCCTCGGTGTTCTCACGGATCAGAACAGTATCGACGTTGTCGTAAGGAGTCTTGTAACCCGCGACCGAGCGGCAGGGACGCAAGTTCGCAAACAGGTTGAAAGTACGACGGAGAGTAAGATTGAGGGAAACGTGACCCTTGCCGACGGGAGTCTATATGATTTCGTCTTAGTACTGCATCTCTGTGGCTCGCAAGGGCAAGAGGTTGACGAACAGCAAGAGGACCCTTGAGGGCGACATAGTTCTTCTGCACACTCTTGATGGCTTCCTCGGGGATAGCGGTCTTTCCGTCCTTCAGGATGGGAGTAACGTCGACGGGCTCCCACTTGATGGGGGCCTACAACTAACTTAGTACTCAATTCTCCGGCGCGCAAGCGAATGGGAAGAGCGAGCTTTACCTTTGCGGCAGCAAAAATATCCTTCACGGACTGCGCAATCTCAGGACCGATACCGTCACCCTCAATCAGTGTGACTGTGTATTTTCCCTACCAACCAAACATCGTCAGACCTGAATCCTTGCAGTATTCTCATCTTCCTCAGATGTAATGCTTAACGGCTGCTGGAAGATCGAATATTCCATAAAGCGGCGGCGGATGTCACCGGGCCAGAAGAGGAAAGGAGAAAAAAAAAAGTCGATCGAGGCATGACATACATCAGGACCCTTCTGTCCCTTGAACTTGGCGACCCGTTCGTCAGCAGCTGAGGCGTAACCGCGCAGCTAGATGAAGACATTAGCTTGGTCAGTCCCGCGATTGAGTAAAGTCGAACAGGATCGTCTGAAGGTCGCGCATTACCTGCGATAGAGGTGAAGCAAAGCTTGGAGACACACGTGTTGTCCGCAGGCATTGGCGGGCCGGGGCAACGAAATTTCTGGCAGAGATCATTGTGATAGGTCCCCAGGTTAACAGCGGACGTTCAGGTTTTTGAGAGGAAAGGAATTGAATTGAAGATAGACGGGAAGGAAGAGAGAAGAAGAAGAATACTACGCGGTGGCGGGTCACTTGTGCGGGAACTTGGAGGCAGAGACGGGAGGGTCTTTTGCAACAATCCCGGTAACCCGAAAGCACCACTCAAAGTCTCCTCCAGCCTAGCACTGCAACCTGAGGTATCAACTACGCAAGTGGTGCGGCCGGACCGACTGCCCCGTTCGGGAAGCCGCTATTCCTAACCCGGTTTGACACGTGGGCGGTACTCTGTGCTTCCTGTAAGTACATCTACAGCTTCAGATACAGAGGCATTAGGCGGTTCACTTCTGTTTGTCTATTCTTACCACGGACGAGACATTGTTTTTCATGTGATAGATTCCTTCACGGAGTGTATGATTGATGTTTCAGGCACAGTACTCCTGTACCTAGAGGACTATGCGCAGAACGGTGATGCAAATTTCCTGCTTCCTTGACATCATGGTTACTTTGTTAGGTAGGCTTGCAATTTGCTCCTGGTGGTTTTATTATGTATTCTTCTGTCTGTTGATTCTTGTAGATGATTTACTATCTCAAGCCATAATATATCAATTTCTCTACGGAGTACTCCGTACGTGTATCATAAAAGTCATAATGCTTGATGGAACTCAAATGACTATTGTGCTCGCTATCGTCTGCCGTAGTCGCTCTACCACTGATCATCTACCGTTCAGATTAGATAACGCTTCCGGTTGGACCACAGTCAACAGCTATCCTTAGATAAACCATATATGGGCCATGCAGCTCCACTAAACGAAGGTTTAAGGTAATTTTTCTCTTTATCTACAGGGTCATGATACCTGTAAGCTGTCTCAATTTGTGTTGTGCCTTCATTGCTCACCCTTGCAGTTGCATGCGTCTAGCACGAGGTCTAGCAACTGATCTACCGCCCCCCCTTCAACCCTTAGCCTTGGCGATATACCAGCATGACAGACGTCGAGGTTGCGAATTATTATAGCCTCCCATCGGCCTATCCTGAGGAATGGCCTACTGAGCTCGATCAGAATGAACCTTCCGACGACGAAACTCTGGACCGAACTCCTTCGCGAGCCAGGAGGTCCCGATACTTCGCCCTCGAACGCAGTCATAGCGGTAAGGCCGTCAGCCTTGGGTCCTTCAAAGGCAGCAATGCGAGGGAGAATCTTGCCAAGGTCGATGAACCTGACCCTCTCGGGTCCGGCGACAGCGTCCTTCAGATGCTAAAGAAACGAGGGCTATCGTTAGAAGATGAAACCCGCTTACGGAACCGGTTCTTGCTTTCGTCGACCTCGTTCTCCCCCGCCCTTTTCCTCTCCCAAGTTCACTCCGATGCGTCTATTGAGTCACTGCTCGAAGGACTCGACTTCCTCTCGAAATCTATTGACCAGAAATCGGCGTCGCTGAAAGTCCTCGTCGAGGCGAACTTCGAGCGCTTTGTACGGGCCAAGGCAACAATCGATAGCGTCTATACGGAGATGAGAAACCAAGGAAAAGAGAATCATGTACCACTGGCTCAGTCACATCGTAGGTCAGCTGGACATCTTCGAAGCATTTCCGGAGCTTCGCGAAGCGCGCCTCCTGCGGACGACAGACCCGGAAAGAATGCTCTAACAAAGGAAAGCGACTATGGCATGAAGGGAATACGGGTCCCACTCTTGGAGGCCTCCGTCAAAGCTGAAGAAGTCTGGGGTCCGGCGTTGGGCGGGCGCGAGAGAGAACAGATGCTCAAGTCAGTAGTCGACACGATGGAGAAGCACCGGGATGTCTATGAGATCGGTGGGCTTCTCTCGAAGTCTATAAAGCAGAGGGACTACGACTCTGTATTCGAACAATATACAAAAGCAAGAACGCTTGCCAAGAGCGCTAAGCATATTGCACATAAGGCAACCAGCAGTGGGCGATCTCTGACAGACGAAGAAACGCACACTATCCTCGCCATGGGTCGGATGTGGGTAGATGTCGACCATCAGATTCAGGCGTTCAAGCGCGATCTGTGGAGACGTCTCAGCGATGCGCCTACCACATCAACCACGGCCACTGTGGCCGGGACCGTCGAAGAATATATGGAGCTGATCGGCGCTCTGCTGGAATTGGGCGTGGAGGACAACCCTATTTGGGTGTGGCTTCTCAGCCGCTACGACTTCCTCAAGACTAAGATCGGCGCCTTCTGCGGACGCTGCAAGATGGAAATTGAGATCCTCCGACGCCGGCTTGCTGGCGGCGATAAGCCTACGCCCAAAGCTGTGGCATCGTATCTCCGCCTGGCACCACGAGAAGAATCAGCGGATCTGCAAGGTGTGCTGGACACTGATCAGGTAGTCGAGCTCTGGGAATGTATTCTAGCGTATCTGAACAAGTTGTTGGCATCGCAAGGTGGGCTACTCGGCGAAGTTTTTGATTTCTGGGAAGTAGCACAATCCTTCATTGACGGTTCCAGACAAAAGCTTCTTCCCGCTGGGTTCGAAGGAGAAAGTCGCAGACATCACCGGCTCTCCGAAAGCGAGACCAGGAAGCTACAGAACGGTGTCGTGGAGTTGGTTGACCTGATTCGCGAAAATGTGCTGTCGTTGTTCGCCGATGCGCCTCTGGATGATGCTTCCTTCCTGACGTCTCCAATATCACCAGCAACTCCGAATAGCCCGATAAGCCGAGGCGTGACTCCCACAGAATCACGTTTCAAACTCGACCCAAAGAACATGCCATTACCCACGCCGAAACGCGGGGAGTTTTGGGAGGACTATGCCTTCTGGCCGCCCTTCTCGAATTCACTCAGTGGTGTCCACTATCTCGGCCAATTCATGATCGTCATTGGCACCGCGGCGAGCGAAATGGCCGCATTGAATCCTGTAGCAAGCGTGGGTCACACTCATGATCTCCTCAAGTCCCTCGTGAGCATTGCTCGCGAGCGCTCTGTCCGGGTTGCATGTGCGGCTTGGGGCAAAGACGCGGAGATTTGCAAAATGCTGGAAGACTGGACGCGCGATCCTGAGAGGAAGGATCTGACAAAGATGCCTGGGCTATTTGTGGCCTTTGAAAGTGCAATTCTTGGGAGGATGCAAAAAATACTTTACATCTCGGAAGCCATGGCAAAATCAGGGGCCGTGGATGTCGTTACGCAACCCCCTGCCAAGCTGCTCCAGATGGTCCGCACCCAATTTGTATCCAGCGTTTACAAGGCGCTGAGCGGTCTCGTGGAGAACGCGGAACATCCCGTCGTTCTAGAAGAGGACAGCGAATGGATCCTCGCCGGGTGTGCGGCACAACTTAATGGTCCTGATTCCCCGTCGCCTACTTTGGCTGCGGATGCTGTGGACTCTCAAGACAGGGTAAGTCCTTCTCTCAGCCCGCTTCTGTCTGAACAGTGTCGGCTAACATGTGTTAGAACGTGCGGATACTGCTCACACTGTCAAATATCAAAGCCCTGCAGGCAGATTTCGTCCCACATCTAGTCACGAACTTCGAGACCGCATTTTCTGTGAAATTGACCGAAGAAGCCAAGACTATTCGCGACGTGCTGGGTCAGATCGATGACCGCCTGTTCCAATCGTACACCAAGCCAACAGTCAACAAGTTGAATACTATGATTGTCAACGGCGTTACTGACCCTGAATGGGAGCCGTCCAGTGCTCGCCCAGAGCAAGTACGCCCCTATGTATATAGCGCCTTGCTCACGCTTGTGCTTGTCCACACGGAGATCTCGACTACTATTCCGTCTAGTGTGTCCTCAGGAGCGAGTCGTTTATCACCCACTGCGCCATCTCCGTTGCTGACCATGGTCCTCACACACTTGCTGACACAAATCTCCACGTCTCTCCTAAATGCGTTCAGCTCACGACCTTCATATACCCTTGCTGCACTGATGCAGGCAACCCTTGATACTGAGTTTATCGCGCAAACCCTGTCACAGTACTACACGGAGGAAGCATCTACTGTGCAAAGCCAGATATATGTGGAACTGGATCAGCGGACCACACACGAAGCCAGGGCTCGGCTTCAATCAGAGCTTGGCGAAATGAGGAGCATACTGAAGCGGCTTAGGGAGAGGACAAAGGGTGAATTCGCATGCTTCAAGAAACCCAGAAGTGGAACAGGACATAAAGCAGCTTAGAGATCATCCTGAATATTGAAGGTATAATACTTGCAAGGTTCAAGCAGTTGCGTAGAAAGGTCAATAAGTAACTGTAAGAGACATATCTAATGGGTATCATAGAACAGAAGACTTTTTTCGACAACCTCTATTTCCATCTCCATGTGCAAAATTCGTCTCTACGTTTAACCAACCATGCGCTGAATCCGGTTGAGTAACACCTTGCTCTCCCGACCCAATCTCCTTTTGCCGTCCGTAGCAGGCTTCTTCGCCCTAGCCATCGCCTCGCGGTCCTTCAGCCTAAACTCCCGCTCTTCTCTGCGCCTCTCCGCCTCTTTCCTGCGCTTCTCCGCAATCTCCAACTCCTTCGCAAAAGCAGACGGTTTAGGTTTTCTTCTGTTCCGACGTTCACGGGGTTTATAATCCTGTGACCGTTCAGGTTTGGGTAGTTGTTCCGGCACAGGCTCGTTCAGCATGGCCTGTCGGTCTGGATGTAGCTCCAAAGACGCCGGGGCGTGATCAACGACGTTATCGCCATTGGGGTTTTCACTCTCCACATGTTCCTCGGTCGTATAGATGGGTCGTTTTGGTGCTGATGCGAGTTCCTCGGCTTTGATTTTGGCATAGGCCTTTTTTACTTTGGCCTTTTGGATCAGGTCGGACTTTATTTTTTGGGCTGCGGTTATGTGGAATGATCAGTAAGAGAATTGGGTAAGAAAACAGTGGAGAGCAGCATCAGGAGGCGATATCTACCTTTGCGACGGTAGGTGCCATCAGGCAGGTTTGCAGGCCCAACTGAAAAGCCCTTCCTTTTCTTGACTGGGGGTTCTGTGGTCCGCTTTTCTTCGGGATTGGCATCGGCGTCACGAGAGCGTTTGGCCATGATTGATGCGACTGGGTTCGTAAACTATAGAATAGTCGAAGCGGTGTGTCGGGCAACAATTGCGATATTAAACGTGGTAAGTGATGTGGAATTTGTGATTGTAGTTGCGGCAGGCTTTGAGATACCGAAAGGGGAAATTTTCAGGTGAAATTTCCCAAGCAACTGATAGATAGTCGGTGGCACTTGTTTCTGACTGGATTTGAGTGAGATCCTCAATGACCAACAAGTCCAGAAGTGATAGTGTTTGATAGATCAAACCAAGTTTGCCCTAGAGCGGGGATGTAAAAAAGAATGATGACGATACTAAGAAAAATCCCGGTCAAACGATACAAACGATGATGCTGATGATGATTCATGCTCCTCCGCCGAGTCGCCGACGGTCTCCTCCTCCACCAAACCACAGGCCAGCATCTCTTCGCTTCGTCTGCCATTCTTCAGTGGATCCTTTGCTGTTTCATATTTCTCGTTCTTCTTTTTCCTTCTCAAGTCCTAGCCTTGCTCTTTCATCCCGTCCTCTTCCTTCCATGGTTGGCCCCTTTGAGCGAGTCATACTTCAACCGTCCTTATCGGGACCGCCACCACTCCCGTCGTACCACTGCAACTACTCCGTATTTTCACTTTGCTCTTAGTGTAATACTCTCTGTGGAATCCTTGCTGTTTCTGGTCGCTTTCATTTGCGATGATTCACCTCTCATCTGGTTTAATTGGGAGTTGCGATAGTCGGTGACCATGCCTATCTTTCAAGACCCTGATCGTCAACGGTTCTATGACCAGTGGTCGGATGACCACCCCCAAGAGGTCGAGCAGCAAGATGGCTCTTCCTCGTGGGTTCGCAGCCATGAGGACAGCCAAAGGCCTCACTCCTCTGGGAGGAGTGCGGATGTTTCTAATGAAAGCTACATGTCGAGTCCCAGTCTTTCGAAGTTGCGAGCAAGCGATCGGGAGGAGTTAATACGGTATATCAAAAGCGCCGATGCTTCTGCCTGGACTCAGCATCATATGGTACGTTCCAAGATTCGACTATATAATGTAGTCCCGCGATTGTGTGATCATCCTTTCCCGTGTCTTGCTGATTCAAGTATTGTCGAATTTAGTCTCGAGAGGCCGATTCGCATCCTCTCAAGCCATGCACATCTGACGAATATCCACGGACGCAGAAGCGTACAGATTCATTCAGGGATTTTATGGATACGGACGACCAGAAGGAGCCAGAGGAACTTGCTTCGCCGGCCGAGATACAACGCCCTCGCTCAGCCCTGCATTCTGGCGACTTTCGAGAAGGCACTGCTCAGGATCAGAGCCAGCAACAAGCACCGCGGTCTCCCCATCCCAAATACCGTCCTCTCGCACAGTTTTCTCAATTAAGCTCATCTCCGACCACGCCCTGGTTTACCACACCTGTCTTTTCCACGCCTTTCCGAGGGCAGGAATCGGGACATCAGCAAGAAGAGGCTACGAGCCCAGGTCTGCGTTCACGAGCACCGTCTTTGGGCTCATTCTCCTCCAGCTACGTCCTGAAAGCTCCAACGAGTCCTTTGGTTTACCAAGCAAATAACACTGATCTGGACTTTTCGCTGAAAAGTGAGTACTGCGAGAATCATTCAGCTTCGGATAAAGTCAGTCGCCGTCGCACACTGCCTCCAGAGACATTTCGGAATCTTCAGGATTCGCCTCCCCCTTCTCCACGTGTGATTAACCTTAACACTGGTCACTCACCTGGAACCTTCCACAATTCACTCTCGTTCCAAGCGCATCCACCACGGAAATCATTGGCCTCTTCGTACAGTCTTCAACTGGCTTCATCAGTCCAACATCCGTCCTGGAAAGCCAGAAGACCCTCGCTCGCCGGTGAAATCTCCTGCAAGACCCATGCGCCATTGGTAGGATCCTACGAGGAGTCGATTCTCCGCGGGAGGATGTCAATGAACCCGTCCAAACCACTCGACTTCACTGCCCAAATTGGTGTGCTGGGCAAAGGAAAGTGCAAGTCGAATCTCAAATGCCCACCACACGTCACAATTCCATTCCCTGCGGTCTTTTACAGTTATCCTACTTCCGGAAAGGGTCGCTCCATTTCGGACGACAATCCAAGCCCCTACGTGGGTATGATTGATCTCGGGAATTCCTTGCCTAAGGATAGCTCAAACGTCACTCGCCGCCACCGGCATCACCAAAGCCCTGCTGGTACATCCAAGGACCAAAGAACTGATGTTGGCGTCGGATCGGAGTATCAGACCCAGGAAGCCCTGCGCATGAGGGAGAAGCGAAATCGACGAGCCGATTCACCCAAATGCCCACCAGGCGGATGTTATCGTATACCACAACAGGGCCAGCTGCAAATTATGATCAAGAATCCGAACAAGACAGCTGTCAAACTCTTCCTTGTACCTTACGATCTCAGCGAAATGGAGCCTGGCACCAAAACTTTCATACGCCAAAGAAGTTACTCAGCAGGTCCCATAATTGATATGCCTTTGTCCGCCAGGAAGAACTTCGGCACTGATCGACCGGAGGCTTCTTTGAACGCTTCTGAAGATCCCAAAGACAAACCTATACTACGTTATTTGATCCACTTGAATATCTGTTGTCCTTCAAAGGGTCGTTTCTATCTCTACTCGAGTATTCGTGTTGTCTTTGCAAATCGAGTGCCTGACGGTAAAGAAAAGTTGCGAAACGAGATACAACACCCCGATCCTCGGTATACACCATACAAACCAGTCCGTGACACTAACGCTACCAATATACATTCAAAAGCGGCGAAAGGGTACACGAAAATCGCTGCGGATCTGGGTTCATTACCAGGTTCTCATGCGGCAGGGGAGTGCTCTTATTTTCATCATACTTCACACTGTCACGCGATGCCTCTTATCAGTTCAGTTGATGAAGCAGCTACTGCAAAGCATCATTACGAGATGAGACTTCATCCTTTCCAGCGCATCCCGTCCCCTAGGGAAACCCCGCTTCCGCAGCGTACTTCTGACAACAATGCAACTGAAGTCAGGACTTATCGTAAACTCAGCAGGGGTGATCTCGGATATGGTGGTCTTCCATACAGCTCTTCTGGCGTATCTGAAGCCGGGGAAAGTTTGCTCGCGAAGAGGCTGAGAGGGCTAGACGTACAAAAACATGAGTCTTCAGCTCCGAATTGAGTTGTCGATGCAACACCTGCGACTCTGGATCTCTTTTTCGGCGCCTGTTCCTCCTTCTGAAGCAGTATTCCATCGGTATAACCTGTTCTCCCCTTCTGCCAAATTATTCGTCTTCCTTTCTTGTTATCCAATTTGACCTCACCATGATTAGCTTGGCCAAATTTGCACATAGCAACAGCCTTGACTAACGACACAGTACAATATCACAAGATGCGGGCATCTTTCGGATCTTCAGTTGTCTTTGCTTACTCAGACTAAACGCAATAGACCAGGCGCTCAGGGACCACGCAATATACCCATCCTTGTCATTACGCTCGCAGTCAATTTTACTTTCAACCTTCCTTGTTCAGTATCAGCGTCAGACTCACTTTCATCTTCATGTTACGCACTGACATGTGGCTTGTCTCAGTCGTGGATGTTGGGAGTCTATAGGCTTTCAAATCCTCTATTAATCCGTTATCTTGGCGATTCAGCATAAACCTTGAGGTCTACTTTGGCTTTCGGCGTCTGGCAAAGTGGCAATAGCTTCCTCGGGCTGTTCACATGGTTGTTTTCTTCATTGTTGATTTCATCAACATTCTCTGGATGCAGATAGTATAATGAGTACCGGTAGTGCTTGGTGATGTTTCTGGCAAAGACTGTTACAAGCCTCTTCGATTATGCTATTTTATCTACAATCTTATCTAAATACAGAATGAAGATGATATGAGATTGAAACCTGTGTGCTCGAATGGTCCAAATGTCCTAATCTATAGCCAGGATAGATATCCAGGATTATATTCAAACGAACCGGCACCTTACCTAGCCTGCATGCTCGACAATTTCGCTCACGAGGACCCCATCTTTGATATACGACTTGATCTGTTCTGGAACGGGACACTCCTTGGTATCCTCATCTGTTCCCTCCTTAGGCGGGAGCATGATGTTGACAGCCGTGCATTTACTAGAGAAGACCTCGGTAGCCAAGCTCTGCTGTCCAAGGTAGATAGTCGCACCGTCGACTTGGTCAAGCAGAAGAGTGGGCACGACACCGTCAATCTGCAGAGCAAATTTGGGAGACTTGATGACATCGAGGCTGCTGACAAGCGAGTCCACGATGATGGAAAGGCCGTTGCAGTTATCGATGGAAATCGCGTTGGCCTTGTTGTTCACCTTCACGATTGTCTTGTTGCAACGGCTGATTAGGATAGATTGATTCTGCTGAGCGGAGATCTCGATGATTCCACCGGGGTTATCGAAATTCTCAAGGAGCCACTTGTTGCCTTCGAGCTCTTTACGCGGCGGCTTACGAGCACGCATGCTCTCCGGCTTGGGCTTCTTGCTCGGGGCAGGTGACTTGGAGCGGGAAATGCTACCCTGAGAGCTTGGGCGTTCAGAAACCGTTGAGCCCGCACGCAGGCTGGGGTTCTTGTGCGTCATCTCGGACTTATCGACCTTGCGGAGGCCGGAGGTGACGGCGTCGCCTTGGTTCAGCTGAGCGAAGACTGCAGACATGTCTGGTGATGCAGCAACGGGCGCAGGAGGGACGCCGGGTGGTGGAGGGGGGGGAGG
>NW_020798186.1:0-79931 GCF_002237265.1 Aspergillus thermomutatus | reverse complement strand
TATGCGATCTTCTAATTTAATAGTTGAATCTGCTTGTTTTGAGGCCATATTTGATGAAGAACTGAACTTGATGATGATTTGGTGTGTTGTAAGATTCAGGGGTTGAGGTGGTGGCTCGCTCGGTGTCGTGGCTCGCTCGGTGTCCGATTACGTTATCTAGATATCCTGTTGTAAGCAGCCAGCATGGACAGTGCAGTGACATGGGGCAGCGGCTGCTTAGCTGATAAGGTCGTCGGGTAGAATCCGACTCTTGTCGTGTAGAATACGGTGTGGCGCCCAACGCCTCCAGACTTGTCAATCGGGATTGAAGATCGGGCTGGACTGCCTGATCAGCCTTGAAGGAACGGCGGTCTGTCGCTGTATGAGGCATTTTCTGGAGTTATCCTTAGATGGTTGATGCTGGCATGCGGTGCCAGCGTGGTTGATAGCATGTTTATGTTTACTTTGAAATGGACAATGCGATACAATGCGATGTGATGCGATGCCTGTAAGGAAGCGAAGCAGATTTCTTGAATGGCTTTGTGAATAATAATGTTGAATCCTCATCTGCGTCTGGCTCTGAGAGAATAATGAATATGCGGGATTGATGCTTCTTACGTATGCGGAAAAGGAGTCCGGCGAGTGAATGAGCTGGGGATATTTTTTCATCTCAGGAGGCTTGAAATAATAGTGATGGACCAGAGTGATGCCTGTGGTCGCCTTTTCAAAAGGAAATATGGGCGCCGTGGCCCTCCAAGAACTGAAGTAGTCTACGAGACATCCTTCCTATCAGTGTTGGAACTGCAATTTAGCAGGAGAAACTTGGAGTAGAGCGGGGTTTCTCTTATCCCATTTTTTTCACTTTTTCTGCCTTTCTTCTTGCAATCCTATAAATAAATACAATTGATCCTCCGCTCTATGAAGGAGAAGAAAGATTGCTATCAAGAATCCACAATCATCGTCGCTTCTGGTTTATATACATCCTTGATTCCTCTGCGATATAACTGCAGCGTCGCCAAGAAGGATCTACATTCCTCGCATACTATACATACTGCCACATCTCTACAGGACTACTGCGACAGTCTACGAAAATGTCGTTCTCCGGACGTCGCTTGAGCATTCTGCGTCCCTCCAATCGGCGGTTCTCCCTTGGAAAGGAATTGTCCGAGAATGGTGCGTGTCTCTTCTTGGTCTCATATATATACTTGCGGCTTCGTCTTGATGAAAATACATTGAAGCCGGAGGCATCACGGACTCTATGAGTCCAAACAAGCTTCCTGCAAAGAACAACAAAGCTGACAAGCTGGACTGCTGCAGAACTTCGTTCGGAAACCCATCGTCAGTTCAGAACCGCCCACGAGGGTCACCGTCCCCATGCCGGTCTCGATGCTTCCCGTGCCTCGACGGGTGTCGTCTGGTGTACGGAACGTGCGGTAGAACACGGATACGCAGAGGATCCTTCGTCCTGGGCGAACCTGGGCCAGGGTGCCCCCGAAGCCGACGATGAGATCGAAGGAAGCTTTCCCCGACCTACCAGTATCCCCATCACATCCGCTGCCCGCGAATACGGTCCTACCGCTGGTATCAAACCTCTGCGCGCGGCAGTTGCCAAACTATACAATGAGCATTACCGTCAGGGGAAGGAAAGCCAGTATACCTGGGAGAATGTCTGCATTGTCCCTGGTGGGCGAGCGGGACTGATTCGAATTGCGGCCATCCTGGGCAATTCGTACCTGTCCTTCCCTATTCCTGATTACTCTGCGTACTCGGAGATGTTGACGCTGTTTAAGAATGTGAGTACTCCATAGTTATCGCATTGTCAGGCAGTCTTTGGTCCTTTGGGCGCACCCTGTGCTCTGGAGCTGTCGCATTTAGTGCTCGGTCGAGAACGGTCACTCACGAGCATTCTCCTACATAGATCGCACCTATTCCCATTCCTCTCGCCGAAGACGACCACTACCATATCCACCCCAACAAGATTGCGGAGGAGATTGCTCGTGGAACTTCCGTCCTCTTGACATCGAACCCCCGTAACCCTACCGGGCACTTTGTTTCGAATGAGGAGCTTGCTCAGATCCAGGACATTTGCAGAGATCGTGCAACGCTCATTCTGGATGAATTCTACGGTGGCTACAACTACACGACTGACTGTGATGGTTCGACGATCAGCGGTGCCGCCAACGTCGTCGATGTCAATCAAGATGGTTCGTCAACCTCTGCCCTTCCTCTTATGGATCACAACTATCGAGAGAGCTGCAAGGCTAATTCTGACAGATGTTCTTCTGATCGACGGTCTCACCAAGCGTTTCCGTCTCCCCGGCTGGCGTATCGCCTGGATCGTCGGTCCCAAGGAGTTCGTTGATGCACTGGGTTCCGCCGGCTCCTACCTGGACGGTGGTGCGAATGTGCCATTCCAGGAGGCAGCCATCCCTATGCTCGAGCCTTCCCTCGTGCGCACAGAAATGAAGGCGCTGCAGCAGCACTTCAGAGAGAAGCGTGACTATGTCCTAAAGCGACTGCACGAGATCGGTTTCCGCGTCAAGGATGTACCCCAGGCCACCTTCTATATCTGGCTCGACCTGACGTCCCTCGAACCACCTCTACCCAAGGAGGCCAATATTTCCGACGGACTGAACTTCTTCAATGCCCTTCTGACCGAAAAGGTCATCGTAGTCCCTGGTATCTTCTTCGATTTGAACCCGGCAAAGAGAAGAGATCTGTTCGACAGCCCTTGCCACCATTTCGTGCGTTTGAGTTATGGACCAAAGATGGATGTCCTCGAGAAGGGTCTGGATGGCATCGAGAGGGTGATCCGCCGTGCTCGTGGAGAGCCGGTCGAGCCTCGGGCTGACGCCGTTGATGCTCAGTGGGAGGATGAGGTTGCCGTGTCGGATTAGGCGGTCTCATCGATCAATCTGTCATGTTGTTATTCTTGTCGTTTCATCGCTCTCACACGCGTAGAACATTGTTTCAAAGCCTCCGGTTATGAAGTTGATAAATAAGCATAGATAGATATCCCATTACTGACTATGGCGCTCTAGCTGAAAAAGAGTATCTAGCATCTGACCACTAGATTCAGGATGTATTGTTTCTTCTCCTACTCCATATCACGTGACAGGGAGGTGCTTCCATTGGGATCGCGACCGTAGATGATCGTTCGTCTTCCATCATTCATGTTTCTCGAACTTTGAGATTTCAATGAGGGCGAAGCTGCGCAGCGCAGGACTCTGCGCCCATGACTATGATCCTGAACTTGTACCGCGTCCTCAACTATGCTGCCTTCATTTTCTTTTCCGTCCTGCTAATCTGCCTGATAATCCTCACACCCGTCGACGCCATCTACCAATGCTATAAAACGCACCGGCTCACAAACATCTTCTTCATCACCGGTGCGTATGTGGTGACATTCATCCTCGCAGCGCTCATATATGCGACACGGATCTACACGAATCGTACAGCCCTATCTGCCATCCCTAAAGCATGGATTCCCGTCGAGAAGGAAGATGTCGGAAAGAGCGTCCGCCGGCTGGTAATGGAGGGGCTCGCGCGCAGTGCGATCATCGCCTACCAGGCGCGACCGAGAGATATAGCGGCAGATGGGGACAAATTCGCGGACTATCCGACGCTCCTGGTGGATCGCGACCGGCCGCCCTGGGGTAAGGTCGAACATCCAGGATGGTCGTCTCCTTCGTCGCCCGATCTACCGGACCTGCCGTATCGTGCTGTCGTGCAGGAACTACCGCACCTGATCGAGGCTAAGGCGGTTTCCCTTGCGCCTCCGGATCCCTTTCTGACGGCAGCCGCCCACCATCCGTTCGACACCTCCCTTTCCGATCGTGGACAGTCTGTTCCGGATACGCGAGTTGTGGAAGTACTACGGAGACCTGCGTCGATGGGATTGCGGGAGTATATCCAGCATCTCACGGCATTGAAGCTGGTCAACCCCCCAGAAATCGGGGCGGAGTTTCTGGCTCACTACGAACGGGCTCGATTTTCGTCTCGCGAGCTCCACGAGGGTGAATTCAGGGAGCTGATGCATGTCTTTGCGGACCTCTTGAGAGGGATGACATACCTGGATGCTCGGATACTGGATGAAATCAGAGGAGGAAGTTCTCGCGGTGACAGCGAGTCCCTGATTGGACCCTCCGATGAAGAAGGCGAGACGGATACCATGGAGTTTCTGGACGACAGCGACGCGCTGTCTCTTCGCCGTAGCAATAGCTCGCAGCCTTCGGACGTCTCGTCGACCTGGGAAAGCCGCTCGGTGCATACTGCGCCTACGGCGCCGAGTCGTGGATCGCCGGTCGCATCCAGATATCACGATCGGTACCGCACATTGGCCCCTCCCCGCACGCCGTCGACCCGGTCGCTCAGACGCGTACAGTCGAATGTCTCTGGCAGTTCATCGGGGGGCAGTGTTATTCGCTTGGTTGATCCACGCGGGCCGTCGGGTCTGCCTTATGCTTACAACTTGGGTAACACAAATAGTAGATCATGAGCTTTACTTGTTTGGAAGAAAAATAAATATGCTTAATCCTTGACCTTAATTGTGGCCTTAATTTTCTAGAAGGTAGGCCAATGCTGTCGATTCTCTGCACGTTCTCTGCCTCATGGGCAGATGATGATCGATACAATAACATGACGTGACGTAAGCCAATCGGAGATGGCACTCGTACCTAGGAATGAGACACTGTAGGTAGTTTCCCACATGCCGGCCCATTTTCCGTGCTTGGCACAAAGAGCAACGTCATCTTGATAAGATCTGGATCAAAATATTAATCAGATCGAATCATCCGAAACAATCGCATTGTTGCACGTCACCTGCGCACTTCCATCCAAACCCAGTATGCAGGCTTTTCTCCGCCGAGGCGCCTCGCTATTTGGCTCGACGCCATCCGGCTCCCCCAAGGAGAGCGGGAGTTTCGATGAATTCCGCAAGGCGCCCTCGCACGATGTGCTATTCCCCAGGGTCGACCCGGCCGTCGATGGAGAGGACTGCCTCCACGACTGCGCTTCATGTACGGTGAAGTACCCCGCCAAGTTCGACGTGGACTATGACGATGAGCTCTACGGGCACGTCAACGGGTGGGCGACGCATCTGCTCGTCGCGACGGGGAAGACGGACTGGGTGAGGGATGTTGCGGATGAGCCGGGCAGTTTGATGGAGGCGATCGAGAAGGGGGGACTCGAGCCGAGCAATGGGGTCTGTGTCTTGCCGCATGCAAATGCATTCACGGATGAGTCTGCTAATGTGTATGTGTAGAATCTGAAGCTGTCTGCATCCAACATGCCCGTGCCGGACGAGTACCACCACCACGAGCCCGGAGCGCAGCCGACGGACGTACTGATCCTGCCGGGCTTCACGGTGGTGGAGCAGGTGACTCCGGCTCTGGCGCCCGACCTGATCAAGTACTTTGTCAGTCGCGCGCCGACGACGACCACCCCGCTGGGAAGCATCCCGGAACCCCTGACGAGGACGGACGGCGAGGAGCCGCCCGCTCCGGTGGAGATCCGCTCGCTGACTCCGCTCCGGTCCCGGCCCTGCGGCCATGCAGCCGTGATCCTTCTCTGCTCGCAGCGCACCCGGGACGCGCGGTGCGGGCAGTCCGCCCCGTTACTGCGGCGCGAGTTCGAGCGCCATCTGCGGCCGCTTGGGCTGTACCGTGACCTGAACGACGAGCGGCCCGGCGGCGTGGGCATCTACTTCATCAGCCACGTTGGGGGCCACAAGTACGCGGCGAACGTGATTGTTTACCGGCGCCGGGACTTTGAGTGGTATCGGAAGGGGAAATCGGGGCAGGACGCGGAAGGGACAACGACGGGGGAGGCGGACGAGGGCGCGGCGCAGGGCATCTGGCTGGCGCGCGTGCGGCCGGAGGACTGCGAGAATATCGTCAAGTATACTGTCCTGCAGGGGAAGGTGGTCAAACCGGGGCTGCAGCTTCGAGGCGGGTTTGATCGAGAACGGGGGAAGATTAGCTGGTGATGGGCAGGGATCTACGGGGGAGTGTGGTAGACATTGTAAGTATACTGTGATGATCTCATGACATTGGATGCATATAGAAATGAGAGGCACACATCTCAAGAGAGAAGAGGGTCTTTACAGAGCAAGGATATCTTCATGGCTAAGTCCATTGATGAGGCGTCAATTGTGATGCTATGGCAATATCCTATGCCATACTGGCAATCACATCGAAATGTACTGTAGCCCCCAGAGTATGCTGTATTCCATACATCTTTCCCTCAAGTAATACAGTATACACTGTACACCATACCTTACACCCTCAAACAAGGAATCATCTCTCCTCCGTATCACCGAGATCCCTCGGCCTCACTCAACTTCTCAAGAGCAGGAGTCAAGAGACAGGACAAACGCAGGACTCAAGACAGAAGTCAGATTCAGAACTAAAGAGTCCCACCCCCTTCCACCAAATACGAGCTCCTCATAACCGTCCCAGTCGCAGTATGGTGCCCCCCCCACTCAGCAGCCAGATTAACCCCCACAGAGCTGATAACCACTCAGATCCGTTCGTGCGCGGATCTCTCGTTAAATTTTACTGGAATGAGGTTAGCCCGTTGAGACCTCGAAGGTTAGCATCTGCTGATGAGTGATTAGTTGACTATCTTCTGGGGCTGCTTATGAACCCAGGGCTTGGGTTCTTGATTCCTGAATCATGAATGACTACGGCATAAGTGACTTTCCGAGGTAAGATTGGGAGAGGGCTAGTGCCGGGTGGCCAACATTTGAGATTTCTGAGATTGAGAGAGCGATGATGGAAAGGTCGCTGCCGTTATTGGTGCATCTAGACGACGGAGTTCGAGGAATGTAGGTAGGTAATTTGCAAAACTGCCAGTCTCCGAAATGAAATGAAATGAAATGCAAATCTCCACTGGAGGTCGTAGTCTGGAGATACTGTACACTATACACTGTACTACGGTGAGTCTGGCTGCTGACTGTTGTGGAAGGAGCCTGAGGCGGGAAGCCTAAGTACCTTCCTTACCTTAACCTTAGGCAGGCATTGTGAGATGACACTGCCATGCTTTGATTGGTCGGCGGTTTGTTCCACAGCATTTACGGTTTCTACCACTGCACAGTAAGTTCACAATGTCTTTCTTCCAGTGTATAGAGGCATTGGACATGTTACTCACACCTCTTCTAAAGTATCTCCCATTGATAGTATGAATAGCATTTTCAATGCTCAATGTTCTAATCACAGATTAAGGGGGCTCTGACTACACTGTCCAGCCATAGAGTTGCCGAAAGCTCACCTCATTTAACTACAAAAGTTTAAACGGCCCGTTGGCAGTTGCACAGGATAAGACTTCAAAGTGGAGCGGGACGGCTAGACGGATTCGTGTTACGAGACTTGACTTGAGTCAATCATTGTATTGTGTAACCTTTCGCCTTGTTGGAGGGTAGTACAATGTCGTTGACACCATGGATGGGTGCTCTGCAAGTTGCAACTCAGACCATGGATTGAGAGATGCGCAAGGATAGATGTCGTTGACTCTGTAGTGGTCTTTATCCTGGTTTAGCTGCTACAGAATATCCGGCATTCAATTAGCAGTCTCCCGTTGAAGTCACTGTCATACAAAGAAGCTTAAGGTGTCCGATTGAGTAAGCTTAATTGCTAACTTTTTGATCCCCTCGGACTCGATTCTGGTTCACGGTTCAATCAACGGAAATTAGAAAGTTAAATGAAGGTGCAGATGGAGAAGTACTCCGTAGCCCGTACCCTCGTCCACATGGCCCATGGTAGATATCCTCATCTCATAGCGAATCCCAGCACGAGCCTCAGGCTCAGCATCCACTTGCACAGTCCGGAGTACGTAGGCGGATGTTACTCGGTGGGACCGTTCAAGGCCAATCCATCCTGTCCCGAGTGCAGAGTCCAGATTTGCCTCCTTTCTGGACCCTGTATCAAGAGTAAAAGTGGGTAACAACGTCTCCAACTGCTGTACCGTACTGGAAAACTGACTTCGAATGCTCCACCTTATTATTTAGGGAAGGTCCAAAAGGCATTGATCCTCCAGCGTGGAATTGGTGAGCCCCTGGAAAGAGCACTGCAGATAGGATCATGGAAGCAATCAGGGAATCACCTTGCGGTCACCGAAAGTACGCCGACGAGAGTAAGAAGCCCAGCCCATCCCATGCATGCTTCATCTGCAGTTGCGACTGTAAAGATAGGCATTTTCAACCGGCCCATGGGGCAACCGCCATCTCCAGTAAGACCACTGGATCACCTCGCGGAGCGTTAAGGCGACGAATACCTAGATATTCTTCATGATGCCAAGCATTTCTTCTGCCTCGTCTGCCAGTAGACTTTGTCGCTCTGGTTCTGCAGACGGATATGCACGACCAAGTTGTCCGTACTGTTTCAGAAGAGAATGATTTTCTGGAATGCACCGTGCAGGAAATCACCTCAATCTCAGTTGCCACCTTGAAAATTCAAGTTCACCAGACCTCTCGACGACATGTTGGTAGTACTTAACTTGGCACTCTGAGCTATGTACCTACGAGGTACAAGCTGGAGCACCTATGATATGCATCTGTAGGGCAAGTACTCCGGAGATACATCGGTGAGTCAGTCTACTTGGAAGGTGGCAAGACAGTTGAAGCACAAGCAGGCCACACAGGTCTTGTACTGCGATTTCTTCCATGGCCTATCTCGAGCTGAATTAGCTCCAAATTCTGACGGAGATATTCGGAGAAAAGATATCGGCCCTAGACCAAGGTCTTTTCGCCGCGTCGGAGTATCTTCTCTTCCTAGGAGATACACAATTGGCGCTTTGAGTTTGATTGTCGAAGGTGCTGAGATCCTTGGCGTATTTCCATCAGTTCTGTATGGATGATGGATGGATGTTGGCCACTGTATCGAGTACGGAGTACCTATGTATGGTATGTAAATTTGTATACCTCGGACCACCGTAATACGGAAAATACACGACACACGAGTCAGCCGTCGGAAGCCGTCAAATAACATTGTGGGTCACGACAGACAAAACCATGGAGTTGGCTTGGAGTTTAAGTGGTAGGACCCGTCCCCGTCTGAAGCTTAGAACCAGCTGTTCTGAACTTTGATATGTGGGCTTCAACATCACAAAGTTAGAGATCAACGAACTTACAATTCAGTCCTGGCCAGTCCATGGCCCAAGCTCTCGCATTCTATCCAGATCAGAGTTCAGGGAAGTGGTGGCAACCGGCAATAATTGCTTCACATTCTTTCGGTTCGCTTTGCTCGATCATCAGAGGCCAAAGGCAAATACCAACAGGTGATTCTGCACTCATTGTTGATTCGATGATTTCGAGTGCCGAAAAGCCAAAGTTCGCGACGCCTCCAGCAACACAAAACTTTACTTCCCCTTGCGATTTGCCTACCCATCAGCGCATTACCTGTCCATTTTCATGCGTTGCGTCTTTGCCGATATTCCCATGCGTTGGAATTGTCCGAGACCCTGCATGAGGGGTGGAGATTAAGCCGGTGAGAAAGTACGAAGTAGGCAGTGTAAACATGGCACACAGTAGACAGATGGACGCTCTGCATAGCGTTCTGTAGCTATGACCTAGGGAGCAATCAGCTATGCGGTACGGAGCACATTCAGTATCAAGGGAGACCACATCCCATCCTTGCGGTCAGCTAGTTGCCTCGTTGATCTCACCGAATCCGTTCAAATCGAGGCTACTAGAACTCAATTGTTTCCGTTGTGGATTGTCAAGTCGAAGAGGCTCCTGTCGTCCCGTACCTTAATAAGGTGCTCCTTAATTTTGCTCAGGCTGAGGCAGGATTGAACATCGGATTGATTTGATACTCGTCGGCCGAGTATTCAACTGTATCTCAGCCTCAATTATAAGAGGTGGATACAACCCAGCGATACAGAAGGAAAGTTGGTACTGTCAACCATAAAACCACTCAACTAAAAAGGTGTCTAGACGACCATTGCTAGCGTAGTTGAAATAATAGGACAATAACATGTTCAACTGTCAACAGGTACTTACTGGAATGTTATTATCCTACAAAGACCAATTGCTCGAAACTGTCTAGCGTTCTTTTGACTACGAACAAGCTTACCTAAGGTTTTCCAGGCCAGTGACCGGTATTGCAGATGATAACCAACTTTACGCATTGATGTGAGATATGTTGCAGTTTCACAGACTCAGTAGAAACAGGCAATTAGAGTACGGAGTACATTCTACCTAGATTTCACTAGACCACTACTATTCAGAGCCAATTCACGTCGGGGTCAGGGTGATAATCTCTTACAAAATGGGCGTGAAAGTTGAGGGTATTCTACCTGCATATGGGACTCTCGATTCGAGATTGAACAGCAGTTGATACACGTGATGGAGATGGACAACGCTGCATTAGGCGCCTTCTAGTGACATGGAGTACCTAGCAAAGTTTATTCAACTTGTCATAATGATCAAGGTCCAAGAGAAAACAGCGCAGGAATGAAGGGACTAGGGATTCCCTTAACACTGACAGCTTACACTTACAGAGTAGTACCTTAGTAGTTACAGCTAACGAAAAGGGCACCAATTAGCTGATAACCCCGCGATTTCTGTTCCGCCTCAAAGCAACCAGAGATGCAGCTAGCTGCCAGCTCTGTGCTAGCAGCATCTTTTCTCGTGTCGACGATGAGTCGGGAGCGAATGAGACTCGACTTCCAAATCTCCTGGCACCTCATGACAGCATAATCCTTGCTGAGACAGATAGCTGAGCTCGAATACTCCAAGGGTAACTCTGTAGTTCGGTGTAGACATACGTAACATGCTGGACTATGATGACATTGTGCTTCTACCTTGCCAGACATGTTGTGATCCTCTCTCACTTTCCCTGTAGCTTTCCCATTTTGATGCCGTGTGCTAAATGTGTGAGATACATTGATCGCCCCAATCCCAGTCCACACGGGAGACCGCCAGTTATCTCCGCAGAGATTCTAGGCCTTCAAGTCGTAGTCCGATTTTAGGATCTTGAGTACGGTTAGTCGGATACCCCAACGTCTCCTGTCTTCGGCGTCCTCGATGACCTGTCTACTTGGTTGTTGGGTTAGAATCTCTTGGCTCTAGATCCTAGTGGAAAGTGAAACACCTGACAGGAGCAGACTAACTACCTTACTTAGTATTTTTCGAGTCAAAAGCTGATACCCGAGCTGTACGCGCGACCAAGTATCAGTAACTAAGGTATGGGATGAGATCCCATTATTCCCACCACACGAGTCAATACAGCAAGCAACGGATGATAACCCTCTATTCAAATGGTAATTCTACCCGATATCGATATCCAACTACAACACAGTCTGCACTGGCTGTGCTGTAGCCTGTGTCATACTACTAAACAGGGCGGCATTAATGCCTCACCCCCCATCGGCACATCCTTGTACTAACTAATCCCCGAATCTACTAGTGTCCGTCGTCGAAATTGGTACAGTACCTTACCTCTTTGGTTTCTCACTTATCCAGGTTCCCAGGATCCCCTCTTCCCTGGAAACAATGGATATGTCATTCCCTCCCCTCCCCTCACAAACCAGAAAAGCTCATTTCCCCGGATCCTTTATCCGGAATGTAATGTCACACTCTGAAAGATATCCGTCGATGTGCTTACTGAGAGGACGATCACCAGCAGCATGTACCCTCTTGTTCATTTCAAGTAATCTGTGCGAACCCGCAAGGCATATACATACCGCACAGTGCCTAAGCATAATGCCTGCCATCGCCAGATGTTTATGTGCCGTCGATCGTGCAAGCCACAGAGATGGCGGGCTGGTATCTAACCTACCTTACCTTAGGTCCTTAAAGTATACTGGAGACGAGGTGCTGGATATCGAAAAGTTTTGATTCTCATTGGTCTCCCCCACCCTCCACTATGAACTTTGCAGCAGATAAAGTGTCAAGCAGAGAAAAAGAGTGGCCTTCTGTGACCCCGTCAAATAATGATATGTGTTGTTATTTTCTTTTCTGAAACACATACTGCGTACTGTAAAAAGAAAGAAAAAATTAGTCTGCCTACTTACATGACACTATCTTAGTGGGGAGCCACAAACCGTTCCCTTCCCGATATGTCGATCCTTGGCTGACGTTGCCCGTCCATGGCAAGTAGTGGAAACTGGAAATCCTCGCGACTTGCGACCTTTTTCGACATCGCAAGCTAGAATCTCCACTTGACCCGGAGTCTCTGCGATTCAATTAGTAATGTGATCTTAGATTAGTATGGGGAGCCCTGAAACATAGAAGGGAAACAAGAAAACTCTCTGGATGCCATTTAGAACACGCCACAAGGAGGAGCAATCAAAGATTGTTGTGGCTAACAGGCCAAGATATCAGAAATGAAAAGAGAGAGAAAGACTAAAAAGTGACGCTGTGGAGTCCGACTTTCCCAACTACAAAGTAGCGCTTTCACGCCATCAACTATCTAATGTCTTATTTGCTCTTGCTGCATCCAATCGACCGGTGTCAAAGAAAGGCAACCCCCAGTTGTCAATTCATTTATTGGATTGGCTCGAGTAGTCACATTGAACCCGGTCACTATACTAGGTAAATATGGAGTAGGGTAGTAGCTATTAGGTAGCAGCAATAGGAGTGGGCGGTGGAGTTGAAATTATGGGGAGCCAGAATAGAGAAGGGACAGGGTTAGCACGAAACTCAAATTGCGGCATCATGGCATGTATGGTATCAATAAGGACAGAACGCCTCTCCAGCCTTTTAAAACGGGTAATCAACTGTAAGTCAAGGTCGCAAGGGCTAAAATCAAGTGTAGATCAAGGGCAGTCCGAGTGCACGCGTAAGACAATTGCTCGAGATCTCGAAAACATCTAGCATCGAAGGAAAGTCCATGACAGCGTCGTGGTCAGCATCACACGACGTATGTGGGAGGAAGGTTGATTGCTGATTACTATAGGCGCAAAGGCATTGGGAAGCGCAGATGCCTGGGGTATCCATGTCGCAATATATCAAAAACGTAATGTCGAGAGTACATTTGCAATTCCAGGGTCAAGCTCGAAGGCCACATCAACCTACTCCGAGGAAACCCCAGTCTGTTCCTTCAGGTTGATTTAGGATTCGGGTCGGTTGTTTGTAGTGAAAATTGGGATTGTACGAAAGCATGAGGGGATGCCCTTCACCCATAGGCTGCGTAACAAATGTCTGCTGCTGCGGGAATCCCGGTGGTATATAGCTCTGGCGGGTTGTATCGTACCGCTGCTGCATAAGCTGCTGCATGTACTGTTGTTGCGCGTGCTGTACATCAAGCGGTGAAGTGACAGGGACACTCTGGGTCATCATCGGCGGCGTATCGTGTACTGGGATATGAGTCACTGGGAGACTTTGTTGCGGATAGAAGTCCTGACTCGGCGTCGAGGGCTGGTGATAATACTGTTGCTGAGCAAGGAGATACTGGTCGTTTGGGATTGGAGCAGCGACGGGGGCTTGGTAGGATTGCTCCGACATTGCATCCTCAGATGGCGGCCTGGTCATTGTTCCTGGCGGATGGGACCGGTGTTGATGCTTGGTTAAAGTGGTCTTGCGGCAGAAGCTGGGCCAGAATGTCAGAGGTCTTGCAGTGTTGGGTGCATCATCAGATTTCTTACCTTCTCTCGCATGTTGGCTCCTGGCAGATATAAGGTCGCTTGCCAGTGTGAATCCGCCGATGACGGGCTAAACTTGATGACTGCACATCCGTCAATCAGCGATAGCTCTTGGAACCAATGCCTGGTCAAAAAGTATGTCGGTAGCAATCCACTTACATCAGAGAAGGCCTTGTGGCAGCCTTCGTGATCACAGACATGAGGCTTCTCGCCAGTGTGTGTCCTTGAGTGTACAGTCAACGCACTACGCTGAATGAAACTTTTGTTGCAGTCCTTGACGGTACAGTGATAAGGTCGCTCATTGGTATGTATCCGGTAGTGTCTGCAAAGATCCGATTTGCGGTTGAAAGACTGAAGGAGGAGAATGATAAACCATTGGTCAGCGCGAATAGCTTCATAATAACTGCTGGTATCATGATTTCCCACAGAATAGGAACAAATGAGGGCGGGAAACGCCTAATAAGAGACAGAGGGAAGCTCACCTTTCCACAATGCTCCCAGGAACAATTGAAATCACGTCCAACACCTGGAGCCATGGTTGTTGCGATGTAGCGATATGACCTCAGAAGATATCCAAAAGAAATTGCTCTGGCACGGATATGATATAGGCGGGGTTGTGATTCGACTTGGAATTGTCAAGGGCAAACACGAGAGTGAGGAGATAAGCAGAACTGGCAGGTCGAGACGGATGTATTAGGAAGGATTATGCCAGTGAGATAGATGTCACGGATTCTGAGGTGAAGACAAGCATGGAGAGAGTACTATCCAAGAAAATAGTGGGCAGATAATGAGGAGGCAATTAAACAGAAATCTGACTGGGAGACGCAGTAGCAGATCAAAGGGGGACAAACAGATGATGAGGGACAAAGAATGAAGAATAATGTTAGAAAGGGTAAGGTAGTATCAACCCAAGGCTGAGGATATTCAGCTTTGATACTTGAAAGTCAACCAGTCGAGACAATCAAGAGAAAAATCCACGAAATGATTGACCGATGCGCTGACGGTACAAGCAGGAGATGATGAGTTGATGGCGAGATCGGATGGGATGATGCTTTCAATTTCAGGTTGAAGCATAATAAGACCAGTGTCGTGATAGTGGTAGGTAGTGGTGGTGGTGGTAATAGTTGATATTATATAGTCGAACAACAACAAATAGAAGACATCAAGGTTGTCTGGTCGGGTGGAGTTGTAACGCACTGGTGATACGGGCGGGTGTCTTTTTATGCTTCAACAACACTTAAGAGGGACTGCTGTCAAGCCAGGTAGAACTAATGATAAATAGGTACTCCCAAATGATCGATAGAGAACAGCACTGGAACACTCAAAGGGAAATAAGAAAGTATCCAGATATTGGATGGAAAGGGGGAGGTAATAAGGAAAATGGAGTAAGAATAAGAGGGAGTGGAAATCGAGAGGAAGTCCAGGACGATTTTCAGTGTCTCTGAATTCTCAATTTTCATTTCGATTTTTTTTTTAATTTTCTTTCTTTCTTTTTTTTTTTTTCTGTTTGATCATTTTTATTTTCTAAGGTAGGTAGTGAGCAGGACGTACAGCATGTATTTTTATCAATAGGTAATAATGTACTCCGTACATCAAAATAATAATATTATTATTAGTGTGCAAGTTGCCTTCACAAGTTCCCATAGGTACCTCAGGCCAATAACCAACTGCCATTAACCAAGGCTATCTAAAGTGGACAATTAGACTTGGCAATTTACCCCGGAAGGCTGGTGGCCGCTAGTAGGAAGGACTTGAGCAAGTATCGAGTCAGCTATCCTAAGGTACGGGCTCCGGAGTACCATAGTATTATCGTTAGGTAGTAGTAGATGGATACCCTTGTAGGTACTGCGATAGATATAACTTGGATATTAATGGATCAATGGAACCAGACCACAGAGGAAGACGATGGGAAGGAAAGAAGAAGCAGGGATCAGTTGGGACGTTTTTACAGGAACATTACCATACTCTAGGGTCGACGAGAATGACAAGGCTGGGGTACCTTTACTCCAGTCCATAGTCAGGGATCCTCAATATTATCCTGGTATTGTCTTTATACAGATCGTAGAAAGGAAGCAAAAAAAAGAAAATAAAGAGAACATTGATACACAAATCCCAGGTACCTACATCCTTCTAGATAGTCAATGAAGATGGTCATACAGAGGCTGCTTGTCTACAAACTACATACATATGTAACTCACTTTGAGGTACACCTAGCTGTATCCTTGTACCTACTGATAATACCATATCAGGAAGCTCCTGATAGTGACACCCATAGTTTCAGAGGGATTGGAGACTGCGGTGGGAGGTTAAGTACGGGACACTAAACTAGTAACTTTACCCTTCCGGTCAGTTATCCAAACTGCTCCGTGGACCCGACCTAGACCTACTGTAGATACCTTTACCTACTCTACTAGCGCCCTGGTACGGAGAACATAAGGGCTCTTGAGCGCTATCACTGCTAAGAGTGCTAACTACTGAACAGTGTTCCGGTCAATGCCATTTGGCGGGGATTAGAGGTATCCACCCGGGTCCCAATACCCACCTAGGCCTTCTACAGACCAAGTCAGAGAGTACAGTATTAGCCAATGGAGAATGGTGGCTTGGTTAGGAGCAATACGGAGTAAATTCGCATCAAATGGAAACTAGGCCTTGGAAGAAACTTGAGCTAGCGCAATTGAGGCCTAGTCTCGCTGCATGGCGCAATACAACACACCTGATTGTCCGATTCACTTCCATGTATTGTATGCACGGTAAGATTTTCAATACAGCCATGGATACCTAGATATGTTTCGACAATACATACTCCGTACCTTACATCTGTAATTACTGCCTGCCTGATAAGACCCGCGGATGCTTGTAAACTTGTGGGCTCTGTTGTTGATGCGACTATGTATTTCCATATCCGAGAACGATTAGACTGTGTCATGAACGGGCTTCATGATCATAAGATGTTGTTTTAAGGTTCAATCGAACAGAAGAGGAGACTACTTTAGCTTGTTCAACCAGTTTGGAAGGAGCCTGTAATTTGTAGGGAAGGGGGTCTATCTAGTATTATGGATGGTACTCCGTACCTCTTCTGTAGTCTGTACCACCCAGACTTAGTTCCTTGAAAGCCTTGCCATAATCCATACCTATGCACTCGGAATGCTTGGAGTCAATCTCCCACTAGCGGATAAAGGTGTGTCAAGCTCAATCCAATGCGTTCTTACAGAAAAGCTAGGTGATTATTGTTGCTGCTCGTCGGCCGAGACGCAGTTTGAAGAACAAATTTCAAGCAATACAAAAGCCAACCTGAGGCAGACAGCAATCGCAACTACTATGATTGAAGCTCTCGCAAAGAAAGGTCGAGAACAAGAAAGAGCAGACATTGACAGTCCCAGCAAGGGATAAAGAATGGCCTTTCTGACTTGAGTATGAAGAACAGATCGGCACCCTATCCGAGAACTTGCGAGTAATAATAACTTATCTGCCTAGGGATTTCTAGATATCAGTATCGCCATTGTTCCTGCGAATCAACGACGTTCTCAATTGCCTGAATTTGATAGTGAAATGAGAACTTACAACTGACCATCCTCGCTCTGCCAATTGAACAGGTTTCAGTCTGCGACCCTGCATAACATTTCACACGTGGTCTATCGAGATATTGAGGATTTGTGTATCAGGTATCTACGGAGTTTACCGATGCCTTCCTTGAAGTCGGTCAGAAGATAAAGGTCTTCCCGTTGCCAAATGGCCAACTCTAGACCTTGAGTAGAGTCTTCGTTGCCACATAGCAAGAAATTACTGTGTTGACGCCATATGGCCTCACAAAATTGCATGTTTTCAATCCTTTCATCAAAGCATTCACTTAGTCTAGGGGCCAACTGTTAGGGCCGTGGATGGCATTGCTGCCCATATATTTGAAAAGAAAAGAAAAGAAAAGAAGTGGTGGGTATTCAACTGGTAGGGAGATTGGATACAGACATCATATGCTCACTTGTGCCTGAAGGGATGATACATCTCACCTTTATCGGCGGAAAGTTCTCCATTCTTGTGCTTTCCCAGCAGTCTCCAATGTTGATCACAACTTTATATAGATTGTACAGGTGTACAAAGTATATCAGGGTACCTCCACACTACTCTTGAAGATGGATGAGGAGGCAGCCCTGGAGGGTGAAAATGACAGATCACCACCGCCAGTCAAATGAAATTCTGCGCCCTAATCCACGCGTAGTGCGTAGTGCGTACCCACAAATTGTGAGAAGCATGGTCTTCTGGAATGTGAAGATCTTTCTCGAATTGACTCTCGTGAAGTTGCGATACAATCTAATTTGCTCGGTGTCTGGGTATTCGGGGATTGAAAAGTGATGCCTGCGAGGGGTACTACCTAACTACAGAGTACGGGTTAGTACGGAGTACAAAGTAGGTACTACTACAGAGAACAACTCTTGTTGATTACTCTGTAGATCCCTCCCTTATTTCGCTGTCATCTTTCCTGCTCTCATATGAAGCCGTCTCTTGAGTTTCTTATGATTCGAGTTTTAGGAAGAATCTTTTTCGCGTTGGTTTCGGTCATGAAGCGCAAAGGAAGGGTCGCGGCCTGAGGAGCGGTTTACAGCAGTGTACCTGCTCAGTAAAGTAGAGGATGGCGGCTTTGGGTCGTGTTATTGTGATGAGGGTGTTTGCTTTTTCTTCTTAATGCTCCTGCCTTGTTTCAGGACATAGACTAATGGAAATTATTTCCAACCAGCGATGACTAGTCGAAGGTGATCATTTGGGCATGCGTACCTCAAGCTTCTCAGATACCATGTGTGAGGTTTCAACGGAAAACAATCCAACGACAAATGCAAGCGTGCCTTATGCTTGATGAAGACACCTTCCTTACTGGCTTCTAGTCTTGAGTAGACAGTGTATGTGTGTCATTGTCCCTATCCTCAGACAGCAATCGAAAACCCCGGCAACCTGCATCTGGGAAACCGATTGACTTGACAGCCACCCGACATTACCTCTCCTACTAAGAGTTATCATACTCTAAAGTGGAGCAATATAGTGCTGTGCCACAGCTTATCAGCAATTACAAATCGTTGTCCTCGAAATCCTTTTGCGAACTCTGGCATGGAAACCCGTCAATGAAATGGCAGTATCGGCATAGATGCATCGTGCTCGCGCTGCAAGTATACGTAGCGCGCTGATCTCTACATGGAGATTTCAAGGGGCTGAAAGAGCGAAAGACATTCGAAGCATGATTGCGTCTGATTGGGTCCAATGCAAATAGATGCGAATAGTCTCACGATGAGGAGGCTTGATAACTACCTAAGGAGATAGGTAGAGTCATTGCTCGCTTAATCATTGCCGAGGAAGAGGTTCTCTAGTCACTAGTCTACGTCATGGATGGTGCAAAGAGAGATGTTTTTTGATTTACCTCTGAGGCACAGATACCTCTCTAGACTGGACGATCAATGGTTGGCCTTTGGAAAATTCGCTTCCTCTCACCATCTGCTGGTCTGCATTATATGACTAACTAACAAAGTTATTGCAATGGGATGTGTTTCATGGGGAGAGTTTGTGCTTTATCTATTGAATGAACAAAAGAGGAGATTTCATTCTGTTGTGATTGCAACTGCATGATGGGCCAGCCTAACTACTACCTACAGAGCTAGGTAAGTAGGTACCAGTTGTCAGATTGCTCTTCCACCTATGTCTGCTCATTTCATCTTCTTCTGCTGCTTCTTGTTAGCCATCTTTCGATCCTTTTGTCATGAGCAAAGATTCTCCCCTGCGATCCGTCCTCTTTCGCTTATGCCACTCGTCTTATTGAACGGTCAGCCATCTTCATATGAAAGCGGGCTGAACCTAGAAGCAGTAATCAGTCAGGTCTAACAATACCCCGCATTTTGCGATCTCTAGCTTGTCACACGCTATCAACTTACTGTACAAGAGAGGACTTGCCGCTGCAGCCACATTCGTCCTCCCTTCCCATCGGTCTGTCCTGGAAAGATTGAGCCGAGAATCAAGATATACTCAATCATCCACTTTCTCCAGTGGGAATGCACTAAAGGCTTTAGTTCTGGGCGAAACTAGATACTACTCCTGTTTCACAAGCATGCATTCAGACATTTAAATGGCCTGCGGACCCCTTGCGTCGACACCCAATTGACAGAAACCAGGCCGTTGAGTACGGAGAAAGTACTGTACTTGCCTACTTGCTCTTTGCCCTGCCCTCCAAGAAGGATGTGGCTTAATATTAAAGGATCTGAATGGCCACACAAAATCCCTGGGACACAGCAGCTTCTCTGCGTCTCTCCCAGGCCATCGAATGCTGGTATGCATGGGCTATCCGTTAGTGCGATGCCTAGGGAACATGCTAATGAAGCACCTTCCCCTCTTCGTCTCAATGATGCGAGACATGCATTGCTACACCAGTCATGCATCGCACTACTCGACATCCTGGCCAGCGTATGAAAATCTCCGACTTGCAGGGATCTTATAGACTTATGCACTATCTCAGGTGTATTATGATTATAATTATCTAGGCCACCATCACACAAAGACGACCAGTTCGGCTCGGCATCCTGGCCAGCGTATGAAAATCTCCGACTTGCAGGGATCTTATAGACTTATGCACTATCTCAGGTGTATTATGATTATAATTATCTAGGCCACCATCACACAAAGACGACCAGTTCGGCTCGGCCTTTCCTGATGAGGGATTTCACCAGCTGTCTGTCACAGCAGCCACTGAGATGTTCATTGCAAGCCTCCCAACCTTTCTTCATCTGAACAGGCACAGGGTTACAGTTGCAACGGGCTCTCTAATTATTGATAATGGACATAACCTACGACTTCAGGCACTGTTTTGATGATCTATGTTCGGAACATTTCTCCAAGTGTCGGTGAGGCGTCTGGATAAGCGAGCACAATCTATCCAGTTAGCGAATCCGCCGATTCGAAGGAATCTTGGCCCCCTTGCAGGCATTGGCAGCGACAAGTCCCTCTGAAGATATCGATTGAAAAGGCGATGATTATCCTCCAATTTCGGCGGTCGGACCAGTATGGAATGGTGGAAGCGCCATTGGGAGTTCAAGACTTCCAAGAAAGCTGATTGAGGCTGAAAATATATTTCAGCCATGTTGGTCACATCAACAGCGCCACATGTTGTTAATGTGTCTGCTGTCCACTCCTTTGCCGCGAAGGTATCTCTTCTCCAATAGACATCATACTTGTCCTGTTGGTGGCTGAATCTCAGTTGGAAAACGAAAACTCAAAAGGGATGAGGACAGGTAGCGTACTGCGTACATCGCCATCAGGATCAGCAGTATCTCGTTACTAAGAGCCCATATTTGGAAGAAGTACTCGAGCTTCCGTAGCAAAGGTCCTGATGCTGACGAGGAATTCTTGTGGAATACGACTGTGTTGTGTTTTACAATACGCTTCGCTTCCAATCTGTCGGATCCCAGGGGGCCACCTGATCTTCTCTAGCCTTCTCATGGGCTTGCTCTTAATATCTCGAACACGGGGGTTCTAATATGACAGATATCGAACGGAATGCGGATGGCTATCATCCGATTCGACTCGATCGTGGTTGAACAGACTGTGGCAGCAGGTTAGGTGTTCCATCTCTCACACTACCACTGCTCCTAAGTACCTTCTTCGTCGTCTCCTCGCTCGTTCTCTTCATTCAAATCACCATGTCTAGCCTCATCCAAGCTTTGATCGACTCAATCGCTTTATTCAACCGCAACACGGGATCTACTTCCGAGGCCTTGTCGTCCTCAGCACTGAACAGAGACTGGGATTGATGACAATCCTTGATAGCGCAAAGGATTTGGCTAGAACCTTGGTCACCGCAGTCCACAATCAATTTGAAGTAAGCATAACAGTTGATTTGAGGGCTCGCATTTATCCTAAGGTTTGACATTGATTGTAGTTGTACTGTCACGGGATGGCGAGAAGAAATTTTTTTCATTTTGGCTCAAACCTGATGATCCTTCGCATCAATTGCTTGAACTGACTGGTGCGAGAGAAATGCAGAACATGATATCATACCCTATACATCCCCCTGCTCGACGTCGCACCATTTCCTACTCTGGTAAAACGGCCGCATTGCCCTGGGATCTCGACGGATTTTTCTTTCCCTCGCCATCCGGAGATCATCCAATTTACCCGTTGAACCAAGACGCTACCACATTGGGCTGACCGATTGATGGAAATTTCTAAATTTATGCATGCAGGTCCTGGACGATGTCACCTTAACTATATCGCATCGCCGTCTTGCCACTTGACAGGGGGAACTACCATGGCTTACACTATTAAGGACCAGATCGGTTCGATTCAATAAACATGGCTTCACAAGCAATTCAATGATAGGGACCTCGGAAGAGCCGTCCCGTTCGCTTTCATTCGACGGCCGCTTGGTACACTGTATTGCTTCAATGCAACTCTGCGCATATGCCCAATGGCCGCAAACCCTCTTCGTTTTATGAGAAATGATCTCATACCTTATGAGCCGAAAATCTGGGAAACAGACGGTGATTCCTGATTGAGACGAAACGTGCAAAACGTCGCATATCAACTGTACTCACCGAGTACAGAACAGGGATTCACATCCTTGCGCATCGTTGAGACGACGCAGCATTCCAGCCCCTCTATGAGTCCATGGATTGAGGTATTATCCGCAGATGTTAGAAGCGAGTCGAAAATGTTAATTGCATCGTTATTATGTCGTGAGCACAACGGTGCGTTAGGGATGCGTAGCAAGTTCTGGTTGGTTCTTGCTTATATTGAGGCTGCCAAATACGAGTTTTCCAGGGTCTCTCAAGATCAAGCGTCCATCGAGTGAGTCCAGACATTGTCACGTTGTTTACTTATGCTGACCTCGATGGATCGAGTTGAGGTATGCTCATGCGACAGACCCGTTTTTCAACCAATTGATGCAATCAATGGTAATTGGCATAGAACGCCATGGCTGCACTCCCTGCTTCGAGTTGCTCGTGACACACTGGAAGATAGGATGCCACAACGGGATAGGAAGCCTTTTCGTTTGTCCACCTGACTTACATTTACCATGATTCGTCCCTCAAAATTAGGCGTAGCCCGGTGCCAGCGCAGAAGTTTGCTGGATTTGTGGTTTTGTCGAGCTCATGCTTGCGATGCACTGTGGACTTTTGGACATGCGCTCCGCGTAGAGTCCTCAGCTATGTTCATATACAAAGTGTAATGAATGATCCTTGCGAACTGGGATATGAATGTACGATTATTTGCATTTGAGTGATCATGAAACAGAAAGTGAAGGTGAAGACCGACAGCCCAAATGGATCGCTATCACATGATCTCGTTGAGCGGGAGACCAGCGATAAACAATTTTCTATCGTTTATCTTTGAAGAAGGCAGGTTTGATAATCACATCGGCCACTACAGTACGCAATTGACAAACCGCCATCGCAGAAATACTCGCGCTTAGAGGATCAGACTACATGTCTGACAGGGGTTCCGAGAATGACCTGCAAGACAAGGTCTTTGTCTTGGTAACCGGTGCCAACAGGTATTGTACATTTCTCCGCATCCTTCCCAGGGGGTGACTTTCCCATCGCGTGCCCGTGGTTCATCGTTTCCTGACGTATTGTTCCTCCCCTTGGTTGCAATTCTCTCGTTACAGTGGCCTTGGTTTCTCAATCTGCTGTCGACTGGTGGATGAATTCTTGAAATCTCACCGACATCCTCACCAGTCTCTGACCGTCATTTTCACCACCCGGAGCACCAAGAAGGGAAATGACACTCTCCTCCGCCTACAGGATCACCTTCGCGGCGCCTCTGCCTCTGTCTCTGCTTCCGCCGCAGCATCATCGAGAGTCACCTTTGTCCCCGAGAACGTCGACCTGTCGAACCTCGTCTCCGTCCGCGCCCTCTCCCGCCGACTGAACCAGACCCTCCCCAAACTCGATGCGATCGTGCTGAACGCCGGCCTCGGCGGATGGACGGGCATCAACTGGCCCAAGGCGATCTGGGGCGTTATGACAGACCTGGTGCACGAAGTCTCCTGGCCGTCGTTCAAGATCGCGCCCGCGGGAATGGTAACGGATCCGCAGACCGCACTGGGCGACGACAAGGAACCGCGTCTCGGCGCGGTCTTCTGCGCCAACGTCTTCGGCCACTACATGCTAGCACACAATGTCATGCCGCTGCTGCGACGGTCTGGCCAGCACCACGGGCCCGGCCGCGTCATCTGGGTCTCCAGTCTCGAAGCGACGGCGAAGCACCTCGACATCGACGACATCCAGGGCCTCCGGACCCTGGCCCCCTACGAGTCCTCAAAGGCGTTAACCGACATCCTGGCTCTGACGTCGAATCTCCCCAGCACAGCGCCCTGGGTTAAGAGCTTCTACTCGGTCGACAAGCAACCGGAGCACCACCAAGACCACCAACAAGAACAAGAACACCCGCACCCGCACCCAAACATGTACCTCTCCCACCCCGGCATCTGCGGCACGGGCATCCTCCCGCTTTCCTGGCCCCTCTTCTACTCAATGCTCGCGGCATTCTGGCTAGCCCGCCTCCTCGGGTCCCCCTGGCACACGATCTCCACCTACGCGGGCGCCTGTGCCCCCGTCTGGCTCGCCCTATCCGCTCAGGCCGTCCTCGACGACGCCGAAGCGCCGTACCTGCGCAACGGCGGGGGGAGAGCGAAATGGGGCTCCTCGTGTAACAGTCTCGGCCAGGACCGGCCGGCGTCCACCGAAGTCGATGGGTGGGGGTATGGTGGCGTGGTTGGGCCGGCCGTCGTGGACAGCGACCGGTCTCGTCGCCGGAAGAGGGGCGCGACGGACCTCACTGCGGAAGAGAGAGAGCAGTATGAAGATCTGGGCAGGAAATGCTGGCAGCGCATGGAAGAATTGAGGATTCAGTGGGACGGACTTCTTGACGAGGCTGAGGCCCAGGCTGGATCCAAGGCCTGACCAGCATTCTAGCCTATTCCATAGGGCTTTCCTCTTCTTCTTCCTCTTCTTCCTCAAATCCTGTACTTTTCCAGCTCTATAGCTTGCTTAATGTGTAATTGTACATCCACACCACTCAGCGTGGTTATTCTGAGACTTACCCGTTGTCGTCAATAGGGCCTTACTCTGTATCGATAATAATGCAGACTCGGACATACTTCGGAACGATGATCACCTTTATATCTGCCTTCACTATTTACATTCCAAGAAACCCCATGTCCACGTTTATCATTAAATCAGGTGTAGTATTATTCCTTTTGCCCACCACCCCCAAGAAAGCACAAGCGGAGCGAGGAAGAGAACGTGAAGCAAATAATCGACAAGAAGAGAAACACAACAAGAAACAGCTTCGAGCTGGGCGAACTGGGAAGATTATATCATCGAACGCGGCTGCTTTTCAGGTTGGCAGAAACCGGCGAGGATGAAAGTCAGGCGAGGGGAAAGACGACTAAAAGGCTCTAACAAAAAAAAAAAAAAAGAAAGAAAGAAAGAAAGAAGAAGAAGAAGAGCCCGTCGCGTAGGCATGCCTTCACCGTCAAGGCTATGGGAGGTGCTGAGCTACGGGTACGGAGGAAACAAAAGAAGACGTAAAGGTTGCTGCACTGCTGTGTGCCTGGTGCGAGGAAAAGCTGAGTGGAGAAGAGGCGAAAAGCATTGTACCCAAAGACTTGCACCAGACTCAGCCGACCGATGAGCCAAGCTTCAGTAACGCTTGAATAGAAGTGAAGAAAAATGACAACCACAATAACGACTCCGGTTATATGCATCTGGGTGATTGCGAGGTAGGTAGAATCAATCGAGATCGAGGTAAATTAGGACATGTCGGCATTAGAAGGAGGAAATCACATGATAATGGCGGGAACTGTGCATTGCGTTAGTTTTTGCGATTCGTAACGTCCGTACAAGGCGAGAGAGGAAACATACCATCGATGTTCTGCTTGATGCTCTTGTGAGGCAGAATAGAGCCGCCATTGACATACACCTCGTCTGCAATGGTGACATCGTCACCCAAGACCGTGACATTCTCCAAGCGAGCCCACTTGCCAACAGAGCTGTTCCAGCCGACAATGGTCGACTTGATCCAGGCGTGGTCCTTGACCTTGCTGTTCTCCAGGAGCACACAGCGTTGCAGACGCACACCATCACCGACCACAACGTTGGGACCAATGACTACATTGGGGCCAATGCGACAGTTCTTGCCGATCTTGGCCGAGGGGTCAACCATGACGTTGCCGCCATAGACGAAGGGCTCGCTGTTGGGAGCCAGCAGCTTGGAGTTACGCTTCGCGAGCGAGGTGAGGTAGAGGCAGGTGCCAGTCAGGAAATCTTTGGGCTGACCGACATCCATCCAGAAACCCTCGAGGTCAAAGGAGTGGAGCTGGCCGTCACTGCAGATGGCGGGGAATGTCTCCTGCTCGATGGAGGTGGGACGAAGTTCAATGCGCTTGAGTACACTGGGGTTGAGGATGTAGATACCGGCGTTAATGCGGTTACCCACGAACTCGACTGGCTTTTCGACGAAACGATCAATGCGAGAGGGGTGGTTGGGCTTGTGAACCACGACACCGTACTTCGAGGGCTCGTCGACCTTGGTAACAACAATGGTGCCCTCGTCGCCATGTTTCTTGTGGAACTCTGCGAGCTGCTTGAAGGGGTAATCACAGATGATATCGGAGTTGAGGACGAAGAAGGGAGAGTCGTCCTTGCCCAAAATCTTCTCTGCCAACTTCAGGGGACCGGCGGTACCGAGGGGTTCGGACTCGACGGAGAACTCGATTCTGACGTTGTACTGTTCCTCATACTGTAGACGAATACCACAATTAGCCGCAGGAACGTGTGTCAAGCTGGGGGGGAAGAAAAGAGATCGGTGTACCTTCTTGAGGGCCGCGACCATGACATCCGGGCGGTAGTTGACGGCCAGAACAATATCTGTGACACCAGCAGCAGCCAAGCTCTCGACCTGGTGAAGAATCATCGGGCGGTTTCCAAATTCCACCAGGGGTTTGGGAAGGGTCAGAGTCTAGCATTGAAAGACAATTATGTTAGCATCAATTTGATGACTTAGAGATCCAGGAGAAATCAAGAGCTGTGCTTCATGCCACGAGCTTCAACTGCGGGGGGAGGAATGCTCACCAAAGGGCGCAGACGGGTACCGAACCCTCCGACAAGAATGAGAGCTACAATCGAAGAGTTAATCTAGAGTAACGCATTGACACTGGATTGCAGATGGACAAATTCCTACCCTTCATGATGATGATTGATTAGATAATGCAAGGAAGATAGATCAACGAAGAAGTATTAGAAGCTGGTAGAGGAGGTATATGTTTTGCAACGAGTGTCAGGAGAGGACGAGGGGTTGTTGAGGGAAAAGAGAAAAAGGAAAAAGGAGGTCCCGCAGGCAAAGAATGTTAGAAGCAAAGTCGACGACAATTAAGAACCGAATCAATGCCGGTTCTTGAGATTGCTGTACGGGTCGAAAAGATCGAAGATAGGTAGAGAAGTCAAAAAAGGATCGAGAAGCAGAAGCTCAAGTCGCAGAAACGAACACCTGGCGTTGTTTCTTCCTTAATAAGGATAGATAGCATAACATGATTTTCCCGATTGTGAGCAGAGGCACTAAAAAGTACTCTAGCACTACTACGACAGCACTACTACTACTACTATGACTGGATGGTCAATGTATGGAACCACTAAGGCATGGCTTATGGAACAGTACGTACCTTACTTTGACCCATGAATTGGCAATTCCACATGAATCAATGCCACTTACCTTGAACAGCCGGTAAGGACTTCCTGGGAGTTGCACGTTTTCAGCGAGAACGCCACTGGCAGTACTCTGTATGGATACCTCTCTATTATCTTGACTCTTAAGACTGGCAAGTTTAAAAGGGGGATAATAATAAGTAACTCCTCTTACTTAGGAACAGGCCCAGAACCACTGGATCAGGTGCTAGGTGGGGCCCCCCAATGCCCCTTGATATATTTGGTTTATATTAATAGGATATTGCATATCTAGGTAGGACTCAATGACTGTTCCATATGGTTTGAAACAACGACGTTAATAATAATGAGTAGATACAGTCTGACTCTGAACAGAATCAATATGAGATTTCTACTTTTCATCACATTTGCATATGTCTTGAACTCTCAGTGTATGAGTATAACAAATTGATTAGGGACTGCAATGATTGGGGTAGCCGCATCGGGCAAGGCACCTGGGGAATATGGACGCCCCTGAACAAAGTACGGACTACGGAGTAGACCAGTTGATGCTTCTTGGGTTACATGCAACCCCTTCCTTCATTTTAAGCTCCTTTCTTGAGGATCTTTCCCTAACTCGATACTATCTACAACACTACAGGCTTCGTATTAGTTAATTACCATCGTTACATGTTAAGATACCCCTGTTATTCCGTACCTAGGTAGGGATAGCCACATATCGTTATTGGTGTTGGGTTGACTTCCTGTTGTCAACCATGTGATGGAGGCTCTGACTTGGTCCTTCATTCACTATTTCAGATCTTTCAGTCCTTCAGGTTTATCAATTGACAAAACATTTCCAAGCCCATTAATCCTGGGTGTCTGGAGGCAAAGGCTGCCCACGTTTCCTTGAGGCTTGAGGCCCACCGCCTACTCGATCCGGTGCAGTGTCTACAAACAGCCGGATCCACTCCCGCACTTTGCACACCTTCATCAATGGCAGATCATCATTCTTGGCTTCATCGTCTTTGGAGGTTTGGAGGCACCTTGCACTGTAGATTCCTCCTGCATCCGTTGCGTCAATCCGCTGGCGGTGCAACAAGTCGACCTTTGTAACCCCCCTGCCCACACTCTGCCCATATACCCGTCCTCGGAATGCGCTCAATCCTACCATGCGCAGGAGAACAATGTCTCGAGGCCAAAGACTGGACAAAGACGTTCGAAGCTTTTGAGCCTCGATGTCACATCGGCCAGTGGCATTTGTTTTATCTCCCGGGGGCAGCCAGAAGGTAACCCCGAATCCTGTTCTTGTCTCGTCGCCCACCACCACTTCAACGAGATCCAGCTCCCTTTTCCACTGCCGGGTCACTATGCGGCGTGGATGATGAATTGCGATGATGCCGACAATCAGGTTTACCGTCATTGTCTGAGGCACAATCGATTGTAGATATGTGGCGCTGGGAATATCCTTCAGGTCACTGAGGTACCCTTGGATCGGTAGAGAACCCACTTCTGGCGCCTCTCTGTCACTGGTCGTTGCAACGGATGTTCCTGTACTGTCTGCCCACAAGCCACTCTCCTGCATCGAGTCTCCCAGGTGCGCTCCAGGTACAGAGATCTCAGACGTCTCGTGCACCGCAAAGGAATGGTCGTAGAATTGAGAGATTGCCGAGTCATCTGGCGAAATTGATGATACGCCATTTAAGGGCGTGAGATCTTGAGTTCTCAAAAATATAGCATGTCTGCCTGGTTCGAACAAGGCGTTTTCTCGTTCTTGCTCTTGAATCTTCAGATCCTGTAATAGCCTCCATTTAACAGCATGAGGTTCTGGGACAGGCCGATTCACTTGATCTTGAACATCTGGACCAGAAAATGGAAATATAGGGCTGTCGAACAACCCATCCTCATCCCAGCAGAGGCTCTGCTGCGTGGGAGCACCCATGAGGAAAATGAGTTTGGTCGACATTGCTAGTAGTGCCCATATGAGGGAAGTGCTTCAAGCAGATAATCAATGGGCATGGCTTTCCCACACAGTATATATAATATCTTTGGAAATAGCTTGTAGGGAACTGCTGCTGTGGCTTCGAGCCTAGTCCCCTCAGAAAGACGAAATAACATGATATGTCCAAAAGCAATGTTCCATCACCGCACAGCAGGAAATGCAGTCATGGCGAAGTCTGACAGATCAGAACCACGGATGGCAGACGATCGACCGTGTTGTACAACGCTCAACATACGGTTAACTAGTTTGGCAACGACAATCAACCACTTAGATTACTCCGACAGCAATGTCAATAATAATGTGAGTCAGAAGACAACATAATACCTAGTCTATTGCCATTGCCCCGAGAAATGAGAATTGATGGAAGTTGGAAATAAGCAAGAGAACACAGCCTTGCTGCCTGAGGCATAAAGTCACATGACTGAAGCAAGCTACGGTAGCCCATTCAGGCCGCAGTGGCAATATCCACACGAATTTCGCCGCCGCATCACTTGGCCGACATGCGGAGTACGAACTACTCATCCCTCATCTTAGCTCGCATTCGCCATCGTTTGAAATTCATTGCGATGGCACTCATCCCGATCAAAGAATAAGCTATTATCTATACCGTCTTCTTACCTACCACTCTTCGTGCGATCAACATTGATTGCTGCGGCCTAGTGCCGCTCTAACTCCGGACAACTATGGCTTTCCAACTCCCGGTCTCAAGACCTGTAAGAGTTCCTACAGTTCCTTATGCCTCTTATGGCATCTATTCTGACTTCCGCCTCTTCACAGAACTTTGCGACCGTCACGTCCGATCTCTGGCCTTCGATGTCAAAGCTATTAAATGCGCCTTGGACTAGCATCGAACGCTCGGCCACCTCCGGATCTCCTACAACCCAACGACTGCCCCAGCGGACGCTTGGGCGAACCGAATCAAGTGTATGCTTCTATTGTGCTCATAAGTGTTTCCTGAGTGATTTATATTGACAATAAGCTAGGTAACTGGCCGGATTCCGCTGCCTGAGTGCCTGGACACAGTATCCCTTGAGGCTTTGAACTCGAACGTCATGCAGCGACCTGTGCAATATGGGTTGTCTCGGACTTTTCTAAGAGGTACGCTGATTTTATCGTCCTCCATGCATATCGGGATATTAACTTGTGCCATGAAAGATTCGCTCTGGAGTTCTGCGACTGTATCCCGCCGTCCTCATGCGTCCCATTTCGCTCGATCATATTCCACGCTACCCGCCGCCCTGAATCGGTCTCGCCAGGCTGCGAAGCCTGACGGTCTTTCGAGGCTCCAACAACAGCGGTTCATGTTTGGAGGCCCATCTCACAGTTTGTTAGCGCAGAAGGAGAAGACCGCGAACAACAACCCAAGCAGTGTCAACGCACAGAACGCTTTCTACCAGGCTCTGCTCCGAGCGAACATGCCAGCTATCGTTGTCGAAAGATACCGCAGCGGTCACTTTGCAAGTAACTCATTGTCTGAAGCTATTTATCTGAAAGCGTTGCAGCGTGTCGGTGGCGCCGATTCCGCAGCGGCACCACCCATCCCAGGCCAGAACCAGAATCTCAACCCTGAGCAGCTGCAGGCCATCGGTCAAGCCGTCGCCGCACGGAATCATGGTAGCCAGATCGGACTGGCGACGAAGCAAACCGGTACTGGGGCTAAGGAGGCTCCCCTGTATGTGGTTGTCGAGGAGTCGCTGGGCAGCGCTGTCTTTCGATGGGTCAAGTTTCTGCTCTATTTCGGCTTCTTCACTTACATCTCTCTCGTCATGATCACCATTCTTGTCGAAACAACTGGCGTCCTAAAGAATATCAAGGGTCCGCAGAGCAATGAGGCTCAACCCCAACAACAGACGGTTCGATTCTCCGATGTACACGGATGCGATGAGGCCAAGGAAGAGCTCCAGGAACTTGTCGAATTTTTGTTGAACCCGGACCGATTCTCTTCGCTTGGCGGCAAATTGCCAAAGGGTGTGCTTCTCGTGGGACCTCCTGGTACAGGAAAGACCCTGCTCGCCCGTGCTGTCGCTGGAGAAGCTGGTGTTCCCTTCTTCTACATGTCTGGTTCCGAATTCGATGAGGTGTATGTGGGTGTCGGCGCCAAGCGTGTTCGTGAGCTCTTTGCACAAGCCCGGAACAAGTCGCCCGCCATCATCTTCATTGACGAGTTGGACGCCATTGGTGCCAAGCGAAATGAGAGAGATGCGGCTTATGTGAAGCAGACTTTGAACCAGCTGCTTACGGAGCTCGACGGATTCTCGCAGACTAGTGGAGTCATCATCATCGCCGCAACTAATTTTCCCCAGCTGCTTGACAAGGCTTTGACACGACCAGGCAGATTCGATCGCAAGGTGGTCGTCGGACTTCCGGATGTTCGGGGTCGGATGGACATCTTGAAGCATCACTTGAAGAACATCCAGATTAGCACCGATGTCGACGTTGCAGTACTTGCGCGCGGTACTCCTGGCTTTTCTGGTGCCGACCTGGAGAATCTTGTCAACCAGGCCGCCATCTACGCTAGCAGAAACAAGAAGCCCAAGGTTGGACCCAAGGATCTCGATTGGGCCAAGGACAAGATTATGATGGGCGCAGAGGCTCGCAGCAGGATCATCCAGGATAAGGACAAGCTTCTGACTGCCTACCATGAGGCCGGTCATGCTCTCGTCGCTTATTTCTCTCCTTCGTCTACGCCATTGTACAAGATAACCATTGTTCCCCGCGGAATGGCGCTGGGAGTGACGCACTTCCTGCCTGAGATGGATATGGTTTCCCGGAACTACACCGAGTACCTGTCCGATATCGACGTCTCCATGGGCGGGAAAGCAGCCGAGGAGCTGATTTTCGGTCCTGACAAGGTCACAAGTGGTATTTCGGCGGTAAGTTCTATTTTCGGGTTTTCGAAAGTATTTTCAACGGTCACTAATGTTCTCTGCAGGATATTCAACAAGCCACTGAAACCGCATTCACACTGATCACCCGATTCGGCTACTCGAAGAAACTTGGCAATGTCGATTTGTCGACCAACTATGATAGTCTATCATCTGAAACCAAGCAGGAGATCGAAGCCGAAGTGCGACGACTGGTCGAGGAAGCGCGGCTGCGTGCCACCAAGATTCTGACTGAACGGAGACACGAACTGGAACTCCTGACCAAGGCACTGATCGAGTACGAGACACTGACGAAGGAGGAGATGGAGAAGGTTCTGAGAGGCGAGAAGCTGGACAAGATGGAGTCGGTACCGTCGGCTCCGCTCAAGCTGCCCGATGCTCTGCAGACCGCAAAATTGAATCATCCATCCACCCAGGCCGAGGAACCCTCGGCCGCCGCCGAATAAATGTACTCTTCATCTCTTCCATCACTAACTCCCCTCTACCGAAAATCAGGCGTCGCATTCTCGACGAATTCTGTGTTCTCCATATCTCGATCACTCTATTTCCTTGCTGTATTTTTCTTCTTTCCTCGGTCGCGTTTCTGACTTTTTCGATGCTTCTCGTCTTTTTGATATGAAGTCTCAAAATAACAGTTGTTGCATATGAGGTGTGGCACATCGGTTCGAAGGATGAGCGATCAATGTACTGTATTGCACATACATATAACATATTCATCTGATATCAATGAAATTGTGGAAAGTTGGGCTTTTGGATATCTGCTCGTAGGAATTACATCTTGCCTGAAAACTAAATTGTCTGACCAGCACACTACAACCAAGAAGCAGAGACGAGACTGCACAAATCTGTTTTGAATGGTATGTATATAGAGCTATCCGTAGATATACGGAGTATATAGGTGTAGTGTGGGAGTATGTACTGATGATAGCGGGTATCCAAGAAGAGACCTAGACCTCCACCATAGAAATGGACCTATTGACCACTGACCAAGAAAGATGCCACGATGCCATAACCCCAAGAAGACGAAAACGGAAACGCTCAATCGCAAGTACATCGCACACAATCATCACAAGATATATATATATGTATATATATAGGGATAGATATCGTCACTCTTGGCCCTCGGACTCGATCTCGCTCGTGTCCAGCCAGCCCCGGGACATCTCGACGGCCTTGGACCACTGCTTGTACATCCGTGCGCTCTGCACGGGCGAGATGCGGGGTGTGAAGGTTGTGCGGTTGGCGCGGTTCATGTCCTTGAGCTCATTGAATTCCTTCCAGACGTCGATGGCGAACCCTGCTGCGATGGCGGCGCCCAGCGCGGTAGTTTCGTGCATGGCGGGGCGTTCGACAGGGATTTGGATGATGTCGGCTTGTGTCTATACGAGTAGCAAAATGTCAGTTTCACTAGCATCGTGATGCGGAAAGCTTTCTTATTTTTCAAAGACGTACCTGCATGCAAATGTCGGAATTACTCATACCGCCGTCCACGGCCAATTCCGACAATTTGTGCCCACTGTCCATTGCCATGGCATCGAGAATGGCCTTTGTCTGGAAGCAGGCCGCTTCCATGGTCGCGCGAGCAATGTGTCCGCGCTGTGTGTGTTGCGTGATGCCAACTTCGGTGATGTTAGCATTACGACTTGGTCAAAAGGGTAGAATGCGTTCATGGGACTTACAGATGGTTCCCTTGGCATCATCGATCCAGTAGGGGGCGAACAGACCACTGAAGGCAGTGACAAAGACGCAACCTCCACTGTCGGGAACAGTTGCCGCAAGATCACTGACTTTGCGCGAATCACGGAAGAATCCGAGGTTGTTCATGAGGAAGGAGATACCACTTCCGGCGACGGCAACACTTCCTTCAAGAGCATACACCGGCTTTCGATCTTTACCCAGCTGGAAGCCAACGGTGGCAAGTAAGCCGTGTTTCGAGATGACGGGTTTCTCACCGACGTTGTAGAGCAGGAAGCAACCGGTACCGTATGTGTTCTTCGCTGTGCCCGGTGTGAAGGCGCAGTGACCGACCAAAGCTGCGGACTGATCGCCCAGGCAACTGGTGATTGGCACGCCAGCAAGAGGACCGAACCGGACGTATCCATAGCCATCTGGGTCTGACGAGGGAAGAATCTTGGGGAGCCTGATCTTCTTCCGGTCGATATCAAAGAACTTGAGCAGTCTCTCATCATATTCCAGGGATTCGAGATTCATGAACATCGTCCTGGATGCGTTGGTAACATCGGTGACATGACGACCACCTTCGGGCCCGCCGTTGAGGTTGTACAGAAGCCATGAGTCAACAGTGCCAAAAGCAAGTCGTCCTTCGTCATAGGCCTGCCTAACTTTGGGGCTATGGCGAAGAAGCCATACTAATGAGACGGAAGAAGGGTATGTGGAGAGAGGGAGACCGCAGATACCCGGTAGCTCATCCGCCCCTTCTTGCCCTTTAAGCTCTCGCACGAGATTCTTGGTTCTGGTATCAGGCCATGCGATCGCGTTGTGCAGCGGTTCGCCAGTTTCCCAGTCCCAGCAAAGTGCCGTCTCTCGTTGACTGGTGATCCCAATGGCTTCAATATCTGATTTGCTGTGGCCTAGAGCCAGGAAGGTCTTCATGGCTTCTTCAATGCATGTGTAAACGGAATCCACCAGTTCGAGGGGATCGTGTTCGTGCCATCTAAAGGAAAAAAACAAGAGAATGGTTAATCACAATCCACGAAGCAGAGAACAGCCGGACTGGAGCGAGTGACTAGAAATATCTCTAGCAGCGAAGACAGAATGGACCTTACCCTGAATGCTCGTGGATCTGGCGAAATTCAGTCTGATATTTGGCCACAGGAACACCTGTGCAATCGAAGATGATAAATCGTGAACTGGTAGTACCCTGATCGATGGCGCCAATGAAGCGGTCTTTCAGGTTGTCGCCTCGGCGGCTTTCGTTCTGGAGTATTGAGCGGTTGCCGTCATGCGATTGATAGGCGGAAATATCAAAGTGAGACTGTTGCTCTTCAACGGCATTATCAAGCTCGGACAGATCGAAAGGGTTTCTCATTGTGTCGGTTGCAGTGGGTTGATGTTATATATGTAGAAAGAGAAGAGGGATGTATATATATATAGAGCTGTCGTCTTCTCCCTTTCTAAAGTGGCCAGTGGAAAGGTAGATGGCAAGCGAGATTGAGGAGACTGGGGATTGGTGCAGTAGGAGGAGTAGTAATTGTTGTAGTAGGTACGGGACTGGTGGGAAAATTTACAGTCCCAAATCTGGTCTAACTCCGGTCTATAAGACAGCGAAGAGCATGCGAGAGAGAGAGAGAGAGAACGAGAACGAGAGAGAGATGGTCGATCTCAATCTACAAATGAGGAGAGGTGGCGGTGCGTGGTACGCGGGGCGAAAGGCGCTCTCCTTGGACAACGTTTGAAGAGTAGCAAGACTGGTTTTGGTGACGTATAGGTGACTCTTGGGGGGCGGGGAGGAGGGATGGTGGTGGTTGAAGATCGGAGGATATTCGGGTGGAGTGCTGAATAAGGCAGAGGATCTTAAGAGGCTGCCTTTCCTGCTCTGGATTATGATGATGTTGTTGGAAGACGATTAGGTATTGCCTATTACCTATTATGTTGGAGGATCCGGTTTGTCTGGCAGAAGGAGGACGATGAGGTCACCGGTTGAGTAATTGAGTGTGGTTTATTTGGCGGGATGTGGGGTGGAGGAGTTCGATTAGTATACTGTACTACTGTATTAGAAGGAAAGAGACAGAAGAGAGGATAGAGAGGATAAGAAGAAGAAGAAGAAGAAGAAGAGGAAGAGCTCAATCAATTGATTCAAGAACACTCATCAGGACGAGGGAGACTCTTTATCCAAGGGAGTGGATCTTCCTCGTTATTTTCTACATGACCGTGCTTTACCTTCAGGCTTACAGGAAGAGGACTAGATCAGGTACCATACGGAGTAGAACACTCTGTAACTCGACTCTGTAGACTAGGGACTAATAATGTACTACTACTACTACTGCCTGGCTTCAGGATAAAAGGCAGGAGAAAGTCCGTCCGTTCATCCATGGCGGAGAAGTGGGTGCGTGGGGGACAAATCCTATTCTTTTCTTTTCTTTTCCTCTGTTGTTTAACTTGTTGCTTCTTCCAAGCTAGTTTTTTTTTTCTGATCAGACGACCACCTGTATGGAGTACTTCGTCAGCATTGACATTTCCCCTTTCTTACGCAGTATCTAGTACCTAAAGTGCTACTATCCCCTTACTTCGTCCTCCAATCCTATCTTGTCCGTCCTGATCTTTATTTTCATCCGAACTCTTCTAGTCTCTAGCTTATTCCTACCTCTGAATGCTATCTGTTTTCCAGAAACCGACAAAGAATGCGTCTCTGGATGTGGTTACAGACCTCCAGAGGCTCCAGGTCAGAATCGGCAAGGTATCCGAAATCCGATATGGAGCTCTAGACCTTCTGAACGCAGGTTTGAACCAGCCAGATACTCCATAAAAGCCACTAAGAATAGTTTCGGACTTGCACATGACATCGATCCAGACCCATCGGTTTTGTAAATTCCTGGACTTCTTTCCTAGTATCCAGAGAGGGAGAGCTACTGAGATATCATCGAGCAACTGCAGATATTCTGGTTTCATTAAATAAGCTCATTTACAAACTCAATTCATTCGGATTCAGAGACAGAGGTAGGTACATCTGTTAAACAGCGCCTCGGATCTTATTATTATTGTTTGGTTCTTTCGGACCGTCAACTATCTATCTAGCCCAGTCCGATGAATGCGACTAGTCTTGTACTGCAGAGTGCAGGCACATGCAGATCCAGACACAGCCTTCTGGAACTCATCCCTTTACTTCCTTACTCCGAAGCAGATCATAAAACCTGCACCGAGATCAGGACCAGAGAGGGGCCCTCCTGTTCGTCCTCCGCTATCATCATTCAGATAAATTGTCGATCAAGCACATGTATGATGTGCCACATGACAATGTTCAATTTTCTTCTCGTCCGACTCTAGTATTATGATCTAGACCCCACCATTCAATTATTAATTTCTTGCTGTTCGGTCTGTAAAGTCAAGTACACGGTATGGCAACCCTCCAATTGGACATGCTCTTTTCCGTACATCGGCATCTATCCCCTGTTGTAGAATCTAGATTGCTTCTAGTGCACAGAGAAGATCCAAATAAGCTAGGGAGATATCCCGGGCGGCGAAGGGTCTAGGAACGGTTCTAACTTCTGGCACAGTGGCAGCCCGTCTAGCGCTGTGATTTATGGAGAAATTATTGTCAAATCCGGATACCCGGTTCGGCTATTTTAGTCCTGGTCTCAGGACAGAATCTCTATATACTCCGTAGAGCCGGAAGATTTGGCTTGGACACAAAGCATTTGAACGAGGGTCAGGCATCTATCTATCTAGCCATGGATATGACTAAACAGAAGAGGTTGATAAGTGCCCCTCTTCTATTACGTTGGTACGGAGTACTACCAGTAGATAGACAGTAGTTATGGCCCAAACTTTGAGGACGATTGTGACGTCTTTGGCCACACTTAACCCTGCTTACCCTTCGTTATTCTGCACCCAATACGGAGTACCAAGAAACAAACTGTTTTACCTTTGGATCATTGCGCAAGCAAATTGACTATTGACGCTGCAAGGGTAGATCATCCCTCAATCGCTGTCTATCAAGAATATCCTCGTGATCCTCGAGTCAAAACAGAATGCAAGAACAAGTCTCAAAGAAGCAAGAAAAAATAGACAAAACGAAAAGAAAAAGAAAAGGAATGCTGGCACTGGCACTGGCACTGTAGTAGCGGCAGATGCACAGTTCGGCCTAGTTGGCCAAAACGGACGGTAGTACGGGACCTACAGGCAGTCAGGCACTCACGGGACGGAATCGTTGTTCTCCCTTAAGCGGGCCGAGTCCGACATACCTTCCGCACTGAGCTTTGGACTTTGGGAGTATGCCTGATTTCCTGTATGCCAACTTGCCAACGTAGAATGATTGACACTTCGCCCCTCGCAGCCCAGCACTAGGACTATGGAGTATTTCAGGGTTTCTGTTCCAAGGCTTCCACAGAACTCTAGATAGATAGTCCATTAACTGCAACTCGTCATCAAGGCTTTTGACTGATCACGCAGCATGTCCCTACTCATTTCTACCTTAGTCTCTACCTTTTCCTATCTCTTCTGGTAATTGTGCTCTGTATCTTTAGATCTAATTGAACCAATCAAATGGACTCGGGTTAAATTCTTCAGACTAAACCATCTACGTTGATGTTACCCCTCTTCAGCTGAATCGAGCAATTTTCGAGAGAATAAGCCTAGACCTACTCTCTACAGAATCCAATCGAAGTTCAAACAAAAGAAAGCACCAGCGTCCGCCAGGTCGTTGAATTCGCATGTAATCTACTAAAACTCGATCAAAACAATGCGACGTCTTCCCTACTGTCACATTGGGCTGCCACAGGCAGCCCGGGATATCCCCTCCAACCCCTGATTTCCCCCTCCACCCTCAAAGGTCGTATCAATTTCTATGAGCATCTCAAAATGCAGAGTATCACAAGTATCCGGCAAGTCCGTCATTTACTCAGACTCCTCGCCGAGCTCGGCGCGGCGGCGAGCATTAGCCTCCTCCCTCTCCTTCTTCTGCAGGAAGAGCAGAGCGTTGATCTTGTCGGTGATCGTGTGCTCCGAGCTGATGGTGTTGGCGATCTGCTCACGGCCGATCAAGCTGGCGACAATGCTGGCCCCGACAACGAAGGTCAGGACGAAGCGGTACATGCCGTACCAGTGAGGAGCACGGCCGTAGGCAGCAGCGCGGGCGTCGTTGTAGTACAGGAAGGTGAAGGCGAAGAACTGGCTGATCAAAGCATATTCGACGGGAAGGAGCAGAGTGGGCCAGGCAACGGCAGGGGCGATGACACCGGCAGCGTAGCGCTTGTAACCGAACTTGCCACCGTATCCGGCCCATTCGAGACCCCAGTGAATAGCTCCAAGGAAAGACAGGATCTTGAGGATCGCTTCGCGTCAGATAGGGAGCTTGCACAGCCAGACAAATTCAAACTCACCACAGCACCGTAGCCGACCTGGATAGGCTCGAGCATGTGAAGCATCAGCTCAGCAGTCTGGCCGGAGAAGATGAGGCCATCGCCGGTGGCAGTAGCGCGGTTGATCTCGTAGGAAAGGTAGACAGTCTCGAGGGAAGTAGCGAGGTAGGGGATGACACCAGCCATTCCGAGATAGAGAGCCTCCTTGGGGGTTCCGTCAAGGCTGAAAGTGTCCTTGATGACTTTCTGAAGGTCGTCAAACGCCAGTTTTTAGTAATATATCCCATGCATAACCCGTAGGCATGGCAGGCTCCCGTCATAAATGCCTGTCCGGAAGTATGTCAAAAAAACGGACTTACCGCCTCGGACTTGATACCCGCCATCACGTCAGTGTCCTCCTCGGCAACCTTGTCGTCCTGCAAACAAACATCAGCAATTGACCAAAACCCACGACATGAGCAGCACTGACCTTGGGAACGCTGGAGGCATAGCGGACAAGCGCAGTGGTGACGGGCTTGCGGGTAGCCAGGGCCAAGCTGGACGAGGTTGGGCGAGCGGGAAAACGAGCGGAGGACGTCAGGTGAGCCTTCAACACATTGTTGGAGAGAGTCGAGCGGGCGACCGAAGCATTGGAGCTAGAAATAGCCCTGAGGACAGAGCGGGCAACCGAGTTTCTGTAGAGCATGGTTGACTGGGGTAGCTAATTTTTTCAGATGTTTGGTTAGTGATGAGGTCTGGAAAGCTCGGATAGGCGGGATATAGCCGGCACAGAACCCAATTGAGGCTGGAAAGTGCTACAAAATAGCCCGAAAGGCAGAGGCAGGGCTGTTTACCTGATGATTTACCGAGTTGAACTCGTAAGAGTGGAGATTTTGTGGTCGTGGAAGCAGTCAATCCTGAGGGCCAGGAATGAGGTGATATAACGATGAGGTGCGGTAATGTCTGGCTCCGGTGCACAACACAGACCAATCCCGTAGCTGTCATTGGAAATTGTTGCCTCAGGCATCAACTGTTCAGTGACCTCGGATCGAACAGACGCTACCATAGCGGGATGCTCCGACGTCACGTGGCTTAGTCAGCGCAGCTGCAGGGTTGCAGCCCTAGGCATCTAACTAGATCCAGTCAGAACAAAGTCTCAAGGGAAAGGACCGACGTCACTTTCTTCTCCTACCTTAAGGTTGGCTGCTCGAGATCCGCCGCGTCACGGCTGTTCAACCACTGTTGGTACGCCCCCCCTAATCAGTCGGCCAACACATGTCTCCCCAGGTACAGGAGAGCCATCCATCTTCTTTACGACGCAATTGGGTAATCAGCTTGCTTTGATACCCAACTATCTACGGCCTTGCCCACCATTATCTCATCCAAGTTTCCTGTCAAGTGGACACACGACCTACCTTTCTGGCAGCTTGCTTTCATTCTCACCCCGTTATTCACGACATCATACGGTTTGGGAACTTAAATAGACTTTCTTCTTGAACTAGTTGGCCCGCATCAATCTTGAATGCGCATTTAGCCAACCACCTGGATGGCTAAGGCTATCGTTACTTGCGAGTGTATCTAGGGCTCGCGCAGGTATGTCATTTCCTGCGAACTTATTCCCCAAGCATACCATATCTCCACCATCCATCATCTCTTTCACATAAATATGTAACTCATCTTTCTACGCCGTCATCACTAGGTACGAGCGGTTATTATCATCCCACAGCAACCTCTGACCTTCCCTGTCCCGACCTGGGTCACGGTCGCAACCCGCAGTCATGTTGGAAGGCTTGGTCGCAAACCTGCTCAATCGCTTTTTGGGCTATTATGTCAAGAATTTCGATGCAAAACAATTGAACATCGGTATCTGGTCCGGCGATGTCAAGCTTCGCAACCTCGAGCTGCGACGGGAGGCTCTTGATCAACTACATCTTCCCTTGAATGTCGTCGAAGGTCACCTCGGTGAGCTCACCCTGTCCATACCTTGGTCTAATTTGAGGGGGAAACCGGTCAAAGTTGTTATCGAAGATGTGTTTCTCCTCGCAGCTCCGAAGGAAGATGCGGACTATGATCCGGAGGAAGAGGAACGACGAGCTTATAACCTCAAGATGGAAAAAATTGAGAGTGCGGAAATTTTGCGAGAGCGGAATTCAGAGGGCATGAGCCAGGAGGAGCAGCGACGGAACCAGAGCTTCACCCAGAGCCTCGTCACCGCCGTTGTCGACAATCTCCAAATATCCATCAAGAACGTGCACTTTCGATATGAGGACTCGATTGCTTCACCAGGTCACCCTTTCGCCGTCGGTCTGACCCTGAAGGAACTCAGCGCTGTGAGCACTGACTCCGAATGGAACCCTACTTTCATCCAGTCGACCTCCGCTACCACCCACAAACTGGCAACACTGGGTGCTCTATCGGTATATTGGAACACTGATGCCGAGCTTCTGGGCACAGGACGAGGCTCCGACCTGGGCGCAGAAGCACAAGGAATCAGTCATGCGGAGCTGATTGAAAAACTAAGAACTGGCATTGAGAGTGAAGAGAGCAATCAGTTTATGCTTCGCCCCGTCAGTGGACGTGCTGGTTTGGAGTTGGATAAGTCGGGGAAGCATGACCGGCCAGCCGTCAAGACACGGTTACTGTTCGACGAGCTTAGTTTCGTTCTGGACGACGATCAATATCGCGATGCCCTAATGCTCGTCGATCTTTTTCATTACTTCCTTCGTCATCAGGAATACAAGAAGCTCCAGCCGAAATCGAGACCGAAAGAAGACCCCCGGGCATGGTTTAGATTCGCCGGAGAAGCGATTCTCAGCAAAATCCACGATCGAAACAGGCGCTGGTCGTGGGATTATATCAAAGAGCGAAGGGATGACCGTATAGCCTATATTAATCTGTTCAAGAAGAAAAAGCGGGACGAACCCTTGTCTCCGCAGGAGGCAGAGGATTTCGAACGTCTACAGCGAAAGCTCAGCTACGAGGATATTCGATTCTGGAGGTCATTGGCGAGAAATCAACTGCGGAAGGAGAATATTGGCCTCAAGAAGCCCGCACGACAACAAACTTGGTCGGAGTGGATATGGGGCGCCAAGAAGGAAGAGTCTGAAGAGACCGCAATGACCGAGGAGCAACGGCAGGAGCTCTATAATGCCATTGACTGGGATGAGAAGAAAGCAATCTCCGAGAGTGTTGAGGTGCCAAGAGAGTGGGTAAAGCTTCAGGTCAACTCCGGTCTCAGAGCCGGAAGTTTCACATTGAGGCGTGATCCCCACGGGAAGTGTAGTGAAGTCATGAAACTGGTGTTTGACAATCTACGAGCGAAAGCATTGCAGCGCCCGGATTCCTTCTTCATCAAAGTTGACCTAGGTGGGCTCAGAGTGTATGACGGAACAACCGAAGGTAGTCTCTTTCCACAGATCGTCAAGGTTAAGGATTCTCTTCCACAGTCGGAGGATAGTCAACCGCAGCCCCCTGACGGTGATGGGTTGCAATCGGAGGCCAACAATGACTACGAGGAGGATGAGGATAACCTCTTTCATTTCCAGCTTGAGAAGAATCCTCTGGAGAGCGACGCCGACTCAGTCGTGAAAGTCAAGATGAAGAGTATCGAGGTCATCTATAACCCGAGGTTCCTTGTGGAGATCGTCAAATTCTTTGAGCCCCCTGAACGACACATGGAGTCCATTGGTGCCCTCTTGGACTCGGCAGGGGCAACCGTCGAGGAAATCCGTCAGCAAACTCGAGCTGGCTTGGAGTTTGCGCTGGAGGAGCACAGGAAGGTTGATGCTCAATTCGACATACACGCACCTCTCATTATCGTGCCAGAAAGCATTACACAGGAAAGCTCCCTCTGTCTCATCCTGGATGCAGGCCACATCAGCGTCAATAGTGAGCTGGTCGATAGGCAGACCATGAAAGACCTCCAGGCCAAGCAGAAGCGTCAATATGATGAAAACGATTACAAGGAACTTGAGCATTTGCTGTACGATAGATTTCTGCTTAAGCTTGACTCCACCCAGGTTTTGATTGGCCCTGAAATCGAGATCACTAAATCGCAGCTCGCGCCCGACGTCAAGACCCGAAACCTTCACATTATCGATCGTATAAACGTGGACTTTGTCTTGGAATTGTGTATAGTACCGAAGAGCACCGAGCTCACCAGGACTCGGATATCAGGTCATCTGCCGGAGTTACACGCTTCGATGTCTGACACAAAATACAAGGGTCTGATGAAATTGATCGACATCGCGATTCCACGATTTGACGAAGGTGTTTCTGACCGTTCGCCTGCAAAGACCTCGAGTGAATCGACAACAGTAGGAAATAGAGCAAGATCGGCTTCCTTCCAGCCCTCAGTACCAAGGGAACTCCCCGTTGTTGACGAAGACTCCGATACTGAGACAGATCATGACCAGACAAAGAAGAGTGTCGATAGACTGCCTAACATTCACCGCAAAGATTTTGAATTCAAGTTCACGGTTGGCTGTCTTCGTGGCTCACTGTTCCGCTCGCATCCCAATGACCAGTTTCGAGACCAATTGTTGGTTGAGCTTGTTGCTGAGGGTTTCGAATTAGACTATTACATGCGACCATTCGATATGGTAGCAGAGATCGTTCTGCAATCTCTCAGTGTGGACGACCATATTGAGGAAGCCCCCATTCCTGACTTCAAGAGGATCATTTCTTCCAAGGGATTCGACGCAGACGAAGATAAGGACCTCTTCCACCTCAAATTTGTTCGAGTCAAGCCAGAGTCACCCGAGTTTCAGTCTACCTACGAAGGTGTAGCAATGAACCTTGATATGTCCATATCTACCATAAACCTTGTTGTCACCAGGAAGACACTTCTCACTTTGCTGGATTTCGTGCTCCTCACCTTCACAAACCCAGAGCAGCCCCAAACCCAGAAACTGTCGTCCGACCCGACCGTCCAGGACACAACTTCTCTCACCCAGGACACCGAACAGCCAGGGAAGATTCGGATTAAAGCTGACCTGAAGAGTATCGCTCTCATCCTAAACAATGACGGCGTCAGACTTGCTACGTTGAGTCTCAACACTGCAGACGTGGGGATTAATCTTGTTGGCCGCTCAATGCTGATACAGTCTCGAATCGGTAGTTTAACCCTCGTTGACGATGTCAATACCGGCGCCTCAGCAAGCTCCGACCTTCGGAGGCTTTTGACCATTGAGGGTGATAACTTCGCTGATTTTAAATATGAAACCTTCGACCCTGAGAGCACAAATTATCCCGGTTACGACTCTGAGGTCTATCTGAGATCGGGCTCTATCAAAATCAATTTTCTGGAAGAGCCATACCGCAAGATCATCAATTTCCTTGTCAAGTTCGGCAAAATGCAGGCTATCTTTAATGCTGCCCGCCAGGCCGCAGCTAATCAAGCTAACCAGCTGCAAGAGAACGCATCTAAGATGCGATTTGATGTCGTTGTCAAGACTCCAATCTTGGTCTTTCCTGGTGTCGTGAGACCTGATCGGCCCCGCGACACAGTCACTGCCCATCTTGGAGAGATTTATGCTAAGAACACTTTCGTTCCTCTCGATGATAACGTGGAAAGTCCTGCCGTTAATCTGATTTCTTCAGGCATACGCAACATCCGCCTGACATCCAAGTTCCACTTCGGGGAAGATGTAGTCGAGGAGCTGGAGATGATCCAGAAAGTCAACTTGGATTTCAGCATCTGCTATCTTGAGCATCAGAAGGATAATCCACGTCCAGATATGGAGATCGAAGGGTCTATGTCTTCCATAAACCTTAGAGTGTCGCAAAAGCAGCTCAAATTTTTGTTGGAGCTCTCAAAGACTGTGCCAGGTGCTTTCGCAACCGACTATGAGCAACAAGAACTCGAAGCCTTTGGAGATCTTCCTGCGTCTGTAACAGACCCTAGCAAAGGAGCAGATTCCAAAATTGTTCAACGCCCACAGGAGCACGAAAAGACGACGGGAGAACCGGGTTTGAACGATGAGACCTGGGCTAAGCTAGATATGATTTTCAAGGTAGATAGTGTCGGCCTGGAACTTATTCTTGCAAAGGACGACGAGCCAGTGGGTAATATGGAGGACTCGAGTCTGTCCAAGTTTTCGCTGAATGATACCAAAGTCAAATTGCGCATGCTTACGGATGGGTCTTTGGAATCCGAGCTCTTGATTCACTCCCTGTCCGTTCGCGACAGCCGCAATAAGGACACGAACAAATTCAGGAAGATTATGTCACTGATCAATAACGATGTGCAACAGCAATTCATGGCTAGTCTCTCCATGTCGCCTGGACCAGACAAGCATCTTGTTGCGATGTTGACGATCGACAGCCCACGTATCATACTGGCGCTGGACTATTTGTCCGCTTTGCAGTCTTTTATGAACTCGGTTTTCACCGCAGAGGAGCCGGTGGCTGTAGAAGAGGCTGACGAGACCGATGAGGCTTCTGAGCCAAGATCCAGTACCACAGAAAGTCCGGACCAAAATGCCATCATGCCACCAAGTGAGGACTCGAAAGGCTCGGCCGGACAGACAACGATTTCATTCAGAGTGAACCTTGTTGACGCCCAGATTATCATGATTGCCAACCCTGCCATTGCACATACCGAGGCTATAGTGCTCGGTACAAAGCAAGTGCTCTTCTCCCAGCAAAACGTCTCTACATTGCAGATCAACAAAGTCGGCATGTTCTTGTGTCGCATGGACAAGTTCGAGACCAGTAGGCTGCGGATTCTGGACGATTTTACGCTCGAGCTGTCGATGGATAGTCGGCCACAGGAAAAAGGCTCATCTTTAACTTCCATAGACGTGCATATTGAACCCTTGGTGCTACGCCTTTCCCTCAGGGACATCTTGATGGCAATACAGATTGTCAACAAGGCCTCCGAAATGAGAGCACAAAGGCCACAGGAAATTGAGAGTGGCGACGTGAAGAGGGAATCAGATGGTAGGCGCCCCAGCGCAAAGTCCACCCGAAGGAGATCAAGTGCCGGGCGCTCGTCACACGCCCCTGCCTTGAAATCACGACGAGCATCGGGAGCGAGCGGCAATCCTGCTAATCAAGGAGTTGTTTCGCAACGCTCAGCTGTACTGAAGCGCGAAGAATTGAGCGCGCAGATCGATGGCGTCAGAGTGATTCTCATAGGGGACTTGCACGATCTTCCATTGCTCGACTGGAGCGTCAAGAAATTCACTATTGATGTTCGTGATTGGTCGTCTACGCTGAATGCTGACACTAGCTTTGATACCTTCATCAACGTTTACAATTTCTCCAAGTCAGCCTGGGAACCACTCATTGAACCCTGGCAACTGGGTTTCCACGTCGCCAAGGAGGTCGACCCAGAAGTCTTTTCAATCGATGCCTACTCACATAAGAACATGGAGCTCACTGTGACCTCAGCTACAATTGCATTGGCATCCAAGTCGTTCCAATTTCTCTCTACCGATGAAGATGTTCTCTCAAAACCCCGCGGAGCTGACGCACCCTATCGGATTCGCAATTATACCGGCTTCGATCTTCGTGTCTGGGCGGATGTCAGCGCCGGAGAGGAAGGTCCGGCTGCTAAACTCTCTGACGGGGAAGAATACCCTTGGAGATTTGAAGACTCGACTGCAGTACGTGAGACTCTCTCACCGGAAGGCCAAGGCGGTGCTGTTGGGGTGAAACTTGAGGGAAGCGGCTTTGAAAGCATCAACCGCATTCCTGTCGCTAGGGAGGGTGAATTCTTGTATAGCCTCAAACCCAAGGCAGATGGTGTTCTCCATAGGCTTCTTATCGAAGTTAAGCTGGGCACCGACAACGTCAAGTATATCACCTTCCGCTCCCCACTGGTTATCGAAAACAATACTCAAATACCGGTAGAGCTGGGCATCTTTAATCACAAAGAAGGACATCTCCTCAAGATTGAGAAGATTCTTCCTGGGGAAGCTCGGCCTGCACCTGTAGGTGCCGCCTACTTGCATTCAGTTGTCATTCGTCCTGATCAGGGCTTCGGATATGAATGGTCAACAGAACCACTGTACTGGAAAGATCTTCTGCGGCGACCCACTCGCACTATCAAGTGCATCAGCGAAAGTGGACAACAGGCTCCGCCCTTCTACTTCCAAATGAATGCCACCTACAACCCCAAGGATTCCTTGACGAACGTCTATCCTTACATGCGTGTACGCATCTTCGCTCCAGTGGAGATTCAGAATCTACTACCATACGATTTCAAATACCGCATTTACGACAAGAACACAAAGAAGGACTGGACCAACTTCCTAAGGAAGGGTGGCGTCAGTCCGGTCCATGTTGTTGAGCTGTCTCATCTACTGCTTCTCAGTATTGACCTAGAGGACAGCGTCTTCAGGCAAAGCGAATTCGCCATCATTAACGGAAATGGGCAAGATTTCCGAAGGGAATACATGCTCTCACTCAAGGATGAACGAGGCATTCCGTTGAGACTGAAGCTCCATTACTTCAACGTCCCAGATAGTGGGGGCGCTTTCAAGGTGTCCATCTACAGTCCGTATCTTATCTTGAATAAGACAGGTCTGCCAATGGAAATCCAGAGCAAGGCCTTCTTGCAATCAGCACGCTCCGCAGCTGGTCAGGGCCTGAGACCCGACCCAAGACATGGCGGGCGGGCTCTCCCATACATGTATTCTTATCAATCGGAAGACCCGAAGAACCGATCTATTTTGAAGATAGGAGATTCCGCCTGGAGCAAGCCGCAGAGTTTTGAGGCTCTTGGAAGCAACTTTGAAGTCGTCCTGCCTGATAGGCAAGGGAAGTCCGAGTTCCATTCCGGGGTGTCTGTTACGGAGGGTGAAGGCAAATACAAGATGACCAAAGTTGTTACTATTTCTCCTCGCTTCATCCTGAAAAACAAGCTGAGTGAAGACATTTTGGTCCGCGAACCCGGCTCATCAAACGTGCTTACCATCAAGAGTGGCGATTTGGTGCCCCTCCATTTCCTGCGCCAGACTGCAGAGAAGCAACTTTGTCTGTGCTTCCCCGGCGTCAACAATCAATGGTCATCGCCTTTCAACATCGCAGACGTTGGAACTGTACATGTGAAACTTGCCAAGGCAAATCAACGTCAGAGGCTTATCAAGGTTGATATCATCTTGGAAGGCGCTACGCTTTTTATTCACTTCAGCATTGAAAGTCGGAATTGGCCATTCTCGATGCGGAATGAGAGTGATTCTGAATTTATCTTCTACCAAGCTGTGAGCACCCCTGCACTACATATGACTCGTACACATGCTAAGACACTGACGGCCCTCATAGAATCCAAACGTGGAGGATGACGAGGATGATAGAACAAGTGGCTGGCGGCCAATCCGCTACCGTCTCCCTCCCCGCAGCATCATGCCCTATGCATGGGATTATCCGGCTACGAAGAACAAGTCTCTCGTCTTGACATGTAATGGAAAGGAAAGGCATATCAGACTCACCGAGATAGGTAACCTGATACCGATGAGGATACCGCCTTCACGTCCTGGAGAGCCGCAAAAGATTGTTGACATCAACATTGTGGCTGACGGGCCGACCCAGACCCTTGTCTTGTCGAATTTCAAGCAATCTCGAAGTCTTTATAAGCAACAGAAGGGACAGACGTCCCAGTCTAGTCTGGCCACCGACTTTGAAGTAAAGGAATTGGACTCAGATGTCAATTTCAAAGCTCAGCTACGTCTGGCGGGCGTTGGGATCTCGTTGATCAACAAGAACCTGAAGGAGCTGCTCTATCTCACTTTCCGCGAAATTGAGATCAAGTTCAGGGAGTCAAGGGTTTACCAGACTCTGAACACAACGATCAAATGGATCCAGATCGATAATCAACTTTATGGGGGCATCTTCCCCATCCTGCTGTATCCAAGCGTTGTGCCAAAGACCGGAAAGGAAATGGAGGCCCATCCGATCTTTCATGCCATGGTCACACGCGTAAAGGACGACTCTTACGGTGTACTCTACATCAAATATGCCACGGTACTTCTTCAACAGATGACACTTGAGCTTGATGAGGACTTCATCTTCGCCATGCTCGATTTCGCAAAGGTTCCTGGTGCTTCATGGTCCGAAGAGCAGGAAGGCAAACTCTGCGATGAAGATTTAAACATTCCTGAACCGCAGAATGAAAGTGCTAGTCAAGATGTGTACTTTGAGCTCCTTCATTTGCAGCCCATGCAGCTGGATATCTCCTTCATGCGAACAGAGAGAGTGAATGCCGAGGATACCATGCAGCCCTCCAACCCTCTCATGTTCTTCGTCAATGTCATATCCATGTCAATGGGCAACATCAACGATGCCCCCGTCCAACTCAATGCTCTTATGTTGGAGAACGCTCGTGTCTCTTTCGGAGTCCTTCTCACCAATATTCAGAGACATTACACTCAGGAGTTCCTTCGTCAAGTCCACGTCATTCTCGGATCGGCGGATTTCCTGGGCAATCCAGTGGGTCTTTTCAACAATGTCAGCTCTGGTGTTGCTGCTATCTTCTACGAGCCGTATCAGGGACTGGTCATGACCGATCGGCCTCAGGAATTGGGCATGGGTATTGCTAAAGGCGCTACAAGCTTTGTCAAGAAATCCGTCTTTGGTTTCTCAGACAGTATGGCCAAATTCACCGGAAGCATGTCCAAGGGACTTGCGGTCGCCACGCTAGACAAAGAATTTCAAGATCAGCGACGGATGTCGAAATCTCGGAACCGGCCAAAGCATGCACTGTATGGTATCACGGCCGGTGGAAATGCGTTCGCAACCAGCTTAGCAAGCGGCATTGGAGGACTTGCTCGCCACCCGCTGCAGGGTGCGGAGAAAGAAGGTCTCCAAGGTTTCATCAAGGGTGTCGGCAAGGGTGTACTTGGTCTGGCCACCAAGCCGGCAATAGGCGCCTTTGACCTTGCCTCAAGTGCGTCAAATTCTAGGAAAATAAAGATGTTCATGCTGACTGTTGCCTAGATCTCGCCGAGGGTGTACGAAACACCACGACAGTGTTTGACGCGGAAGGTCTCGACCGTGTTCGCCTAACCCGTTTCATTGCCACGGACGGTATAGTGCGGCCATACTCACAGCGCGAGGCTTTGGGTCAATTTTGGCTCAAGACAGCCGACGACGGCAAGTATTTCAACGAAGACTATATTGCGCACTTGGAGCTTCCGGGCAAGGACATGCTGGTCATGTTGACGTACGACCGAATAATGCTTGTGCGCAGCAAGAAACTCCGAACAGAATGGGATATCCGATTGACGGACATCCAAACCATTTCTAAGGAGCGGACTGGTATGAGCATTACGCTCAAGGGTGGCGCGAACGGGCCTTTCATTCCTGTCCAAGACGAGAGCTCGAGGAATTGGCTGTACCGCCAGATCGCCATTGGTAGGTCTATCCCAGATTGCCTGAGAAGTAAACGGATGCTAACCATGCCATGTGTTTCAGCTGTGAACGCATTCAATGAAAAGTACAATACAAGAGCTTGAGTTGGATCCTCCCATCTCAAATAATCAGGCCACGTTTGCAATAAGAAATATGTGTCGAAGACCAACCTGAGGACGTATGATGCATTGAACGAGTACCTGGATCAGATTCTACACTCGCATTCCGTTTTTCAGAGTATATAATTCTACCACAGCCACCTTTTACTGATGAGCATGATATTGTCAATGTACATAGTCACACCTTTTCTCAAAAAAAGAACGACTCATTCTTTCTGACGCTGTCGAAGTAGTCTTCAGAATTTGTTACACCACCCATCTTTAACTAGATCGGTCTCAAACCAATTTGCCGAATGTCTCGAAGGGCATGCTTAGATTCATATAGTCGTGGTCAGACGAAGCTTTCATTTCATCATATATGTAATGTATAAATTTATCAGAGAGAAAATAAAGTGAGTGAACATGGGTATCATCAATATCCCAGATGAATGCACTGGAACAGAGGCTCCAGGGAAGCTCAGGATATGTCACCTGCCCTCGGCACGCTCCACAAGCCGGTCCTCCAGACCCATAGGTTCCCATATATCCTTCGCTTTCTTGTTTTGAACCCAGACGACATCTCCCTGCACAAATGCGACAACTCCGCCCTTCCCGGTGGCACTGGCCGTGATGCGGAACAGAGGCTGGCCGTTCTGGGGGTGCGCTTCCCGCAGGGGCAGTATGATAAGACCCTGTTCCATGCACCACGTTTCGAGAATATCCTTGAAGGCGATTTCCTCGACGACCTTGGGCTTGCGAGGCGGGGCAGGCGCCTCTGGAGCAGCGCGGGGTACGTCTTCTGCAGGGACCGGTTGCGCTGTGGCGGTGGGGGCTGGCAGCTCGGTGGCAGGATCATCCAGGCGGGACGCAAGGTCCATTTGTTGAAGACCTTTGTTCCACTCGTCGTCGACGATGGCGAGCTCATTGATATCGGCGGGAATCTGAGCGCGCCACCAGGTGAACCATTCGCCGACCTCTTCGAAGTTTGGATCATTGGTAAGCCAAATGTATAGAATGTTGTGCCATTTAGGGAAGAACTCTGCCACCAAAAGAAGGCCAATGACATTGGGCTTGAAAAATCCTTTCCACTTGAGGACATCTTCCAAAGCAGTCAAGTCCTGATCTTGAGGGTTTACCTCGAAGTCCTCCCGCAGGTGACGTGCAAGTCGGGGTAACAGGTGGTTACGTAGGGTAACATCGAACTCGGACCCTAGCGCGTCTCGCCAGAGCTCGATACCACTTATCAGACCCTTACCGAGATCCCACGTATCCAGGACCCTACGGAACTTCCTTTTCGCGTCTGAAAGGAGACCCGTAGCTTGTTTCGGATTCGTGTGACGTTCGTCCAAGTATTGGAGCCATGTGAAGAGCCACCATGGAAAGCGCGAGCTCTGTTGAGAAGAGGGATGACGCCTGCTGCTGCTCCTGGGCTTCCACTCTTTCAGGCCACCGCTGAGCTTGGGAACGACGAGCTGGTCGAGCACGTTTGTAAAGACGAAGCCTGGCAATATCTCTTTCCAGGATACGATCAGCGACGTGGCAGGGGACGGGTCGAATACATCCCAGTCGTTAAGGAGCGCAGAGCGGACTCGCGGGAGCCAAAGTGTGTAGATCATAGTTTCGTACGGCGACGTCGCTTGCCGTGACACAGTTTCGTCGTCTTTCTTTCTGCTCAAAAGGGGCTGAAGGCGACGAAGATTGGATACAAGAAATGTTGGCTCTTGAAGAGGATCCCATTCCTCCATCGCTTGGCGGAAGAGGGGGTGAATAGCAGCAACCGCCGTCTCCGATAGTCGATATTCATCGATTTCGTTTCGGTACTTCATCTCTATCGATTCAAGCTTGCTGGTCAATTCATCAAATCGTGCAAGCGTACTGTCTCCTTCGAAAATTTCCAGCTGCCCAACAGCGGTGATTAGGTCCGTGAGTTGATCAGTCTTGAGCTGATTGGTGTCCAATTGTTCCACGATCTGAGCTTCCTCCAACTCAACAAACTTCTTTCGCTCCGTCAGTCCTTTCCATTCATCGGCAAACGCTTCGAGGTCATTACGCGCTCGTCGTGCGATCTTCAACGCCTCTCCTTCGCCTTGATTGACAAACTCTAAAGGAGTCATCAGGCCGGCTGTGGAGGTCAGTACTCGCTGTTCCTTGCCAGTAGCATCAATCAGCGACTTTAACACGTTTGGCACCTCCAGACCATCCATATCCGCCTCGATTTCGCGTGCGGTCCTGAAACGAGGTTTCGCTCGAGGGACCGGTGTCCCCGTTCCACTCCGGCTCTCCCGTTGACGCTCTTCCTTCTTTTTCCGTCGTCTTTTCCGTTCTTCATCTGAGCTGTCCTCGACGACTTCGCCTCGCGCAGCCGCTTGTCGCTTCTCCTCCTCCCGAGCTTGTTTCGTCTTCTCGCGAACGACGCCCAACCCAGCGCCCATCGGTCGCGCTTGCGCCTCAATCGGGTTGACGATACCCTGGCCACTCGCACCCAAGCCTTGCCCTTCTTTGTAACCCATCTTAGCCATCATACGCGCGGCGAAAGAATTTCCTCCAGTGACGCCTTTGCTGGCATTGGCGTTTCCGCCTCTGGGGGCAGCGGTGGCTGACTGAACGTTGTTGTTCCAGGGATTGCGACGCGCACTTCCCAGGCCAAAAGAAGGAGGCGATTCAGAGCGAGAGGGAGCTCTCGCAAAGCCGCGAAAGCCTGTAGGAGGGCGAGCATCTTCCTCATCTGAGCTCATATCGACGATTTTACGCTTTTGGCCAGCGAATGACGAGGAGACCGGTGACTCCATGGCCGGTCTAACGGGGGCAAATGCAACAGAGTATTTCTGGAAGCCACAGCTTTTCGGCTTAACTGAGGGCGTATAAAGTGACGCGATTCAAATTCATGAAAAATCCATGGAGACGAGCTGGCAACGACGATGGGTGAACAGCTTCTCGAACAATCACAATACTGTCCTGTCCGTATCTGATTTCTTTCGTAATCGCTCGGGCGGTGTCGGGGCGGGGAAACGCGAGCTCCGAGGGGAGAGAAACAATGACGTTTTATGCTCGTCTCCTTCGAGCCGATTCTCCTCTCCTTCTCTCTTCATTCTTCTTTTGCCTTGAGAAGCATTGGAATAGTCTCCTGTCTGTCTCTTCCATCTCTTCAGTGGACGATATCAAATTACACAATGGCCGCCTCTCTCATCCGTACCTCTGCGCGTGCCGCCCTCCGCTCCGGAGCTTCGGCTGCTCCAAGAGCTGCTGCAGGCTTGACTTTTGCCCGCGGCAAGGCTACTCTGCCTGACCTTTCTTGTATGTTGGCAGCCCCCTCATCAATGCATTCCTTGTCTCAGTCTAGGAGTCCCCTTTCTTTGTCCAAAGTGGCACACCGACGCTATGTCCGAGCTACAGTCTCACCCATTACATATAACTACTAGCGTAGCATAACAATTGCAGGATCTTACTGGAGCTAACCATGGATAACAGACGATTATGGTGCTCTGGAGCCTTCGATCTCTGGCAAGATCATGGAACTTCACCACAAGAACCACCACCAGACCTATGTCAACAGCTACAACCAGGCCATCGAGCAGCTGCAGGAGGCTCAGGCCAAGAACGACATTGCGACCCAGATCTCCATCAAGCCCCTGATTAACTTCCACGGCGGTGGTCACCTCAACCACACTCTCTTCTGGGAGAACCTGGCCCCTAAGAGCTCTGGTGGTGGTGAGCCCCCAAGTGGTGCTCTGGCCAAGGCCATCGACGAGGCATATGGCAGCTTGGAAAACTTCCAGGGTAAGATGAACACCGCTTTGGCTGCCATTCAGGGAAGCGGATGGGCTTGGCTTGTCAAGGACAAGCAGACCGGAAACATTGGCATTAAGACCTATGCCGTAAGTGCAGGCATTCTGAAGGAATGAATCTCGGCCAACTAATTCTGGATTAGAACCAAGACCCTGTTGTTGGTCAGTTCCAGCCTCTTCTCGGCATTGACGCCTGGGAGCATGCCTACTAGTAAGTGGTCCTTTCTAGCCTTGCCGTCCAATGCCGGTCAACAGCAGCTGATGCAAACACAACTTTGCAGTCTGCAATACCAGAACCGCAAGGCCGAGTACTTCAAGGCCATTTGGGAGGTTATCAACTGGAAGGCTGTGGAGAAGCGCTTCTCTGCGTAGACTATCTCAAAAGCATTGTATGTTGGCACAGCTTGACACAGCTTTGATTGGAGCGTTCTTTTGTTGGTTTGTGTACGTGTGATATTATAATGATTTCCTGTATCTGTCTGCATTGGCTGCGTTAAGATATAGCCCTAATCAACAAATGCACCAATCCATTGCTTCCATGACTTTGCAACCTTTACCTCATAGATTGTAGCCATAATATGACATCGGTCACTCTCAGCCTGTAGCTCTCCGGATAGTCGCGGATATAATCTCCCGTAACAGCCGGTATTGTTACCGTACTGAGCTCTTGACAGCATCATCGAAGCCGGTCCGCAGTATGACCATCACCATCAACTCTTCAACTACATCGCATTCATTGCCCGCCGCCTTTTCCAGCGGGATGTCTGCAGATAGCCCGGGACAGAAACACGGCTTTCGAGCCTTTCTCGCAAACGCTCTGCGACCGAAGAAATCCCGTCAAGTTCTCCGCAAGAACACCGCATCTACACCAAACCTCCGAGCGGCTGCACAACCGAGCATTGCCAGCGATGAAGTTCCTTCTCTTGCGCCATTGCAGGCTCATCGGATCAAGTATCAGGAGAAAAATGCACTGGTGGATACCCAGCTGGGCGAGAATCGCGACCCTACGGCTATGCTACATTCGATAGGCATTCTTGATACGGAAGATTCGGATGGCTTCGCATCGGACTTACAAAAAGACAATCGGCCTCCGGGGGAGCCGCTGGTTGCAAGCTTATCACAAGATCTTTGGGCGCTTGTTGCAGAATACCTCAATCCGGCAGACCTAGCCAGCTTAGCATTTGCCAGCAAGACGCTTCTCCTCCGCCTGGGCCGGGGGCCCTGGATGGCCCTGAACCTGCCCGAAAACCGCGAGTACAGAATCGACTTCCTAGTCACACAGGACCGATACCTACCCCATCATCTCCTCTGCATGCCTTGCGGCAGGTACCACCGCCGCACGCAGGAGGGCCACGAAAGACTCGAGCCCGCAACGGTCGTCAACCCGCTCTACAACTGCCCGAACGCCCGCAATCCCTTGCTCCCCGCACCACGACACCGCATCACCCACGGCCGCATGCTGCACTTCACCTTCGTGCAGCTCACGCTCCGAGCCCACCGGTTTGGCCCCGGATACGGCATCCCCCTCGAGTCCCTCTCCCGTCGCTGGCGACGGGACGGCTGGTCCCACCGCACCCGGTACCACATCCACAAGGGCAAGTTGCTGATGCGGGTGGTGAGCTCGACCTTCGCAGACCCCGACCTCGCAGTCAGCTCGATGCGCCTGCTCCTCTACTCGCGCGAGGACTACTGGCCGTATTTCTCCGCATGCGCGCACTGGCGCGACGGGGAGCTCATGGACGTCTGCAAATGCGCGCTGGGCCACGTCCCCAAGCCCCGCGCGACGGCGGGCCTGCAGGGCCTCGAGCACCGCGCCAAGGACATCTACCACGGCCGCACGTACAACCCCAACGAGTTCGCGACGCTGTGCGCCAAGTGCCGCCCCATGCGCCGCTGTCCCGACTGTCCGTCCGAGTACCTGGTCGAGGTCAAATTGACCGAGGACCGGACCGAGCCGCGGAGTCTGCGGTTCCGGCACGCGATCGTGGTGACCCGGTGGTGCGATCTGGGCGATGGGACCTCGCCGCATGGATCGCGCGAGTGGGCTGCGTGTAATGGCGATCTGACCGGGTATGACTCGTTTGAGGCGCTGGGGAAGCGGTCTATCTCCGGGGTGTTTGAGTCGGCGTTCACGGATGATACTCTACCGGGGCAGAGGATCGTCTCGATGAATCCGAAGGGAAAGAGGCTCGGGGAGGCGGGGAACAGCTGGTACTGAGTGCTTGTGTCCTTTTTCTCCTATGCACTGAATTTTTGGGCTCTTGTACGACTTCGATCATTTGTCATGGCGTATGAAAAAAAGGAGTATGGTTCGGATAGGTTTGGCTACATTATGGGGTTGGATAGACTGGGTTTCATTTTCTGGATTGTCTTACAAACGTTGACTTGAATACGAATAATCTTGGCTACCTCAATAGTCGACAAGCGAGATCGGAAATAAAAATGGTTGTCTGCTGGACAAGCTCGCCCTTGAAGTTAATTGAAGACATTATCATGTGCGACTTTTGAAAAAGCAGAGAACAGGTCATACTGAAACAAGGCTCGCCGTGCAAAGCGTACAAGGGGACATGAAGATCATTTGTATGAGTTGGCAGGCCCGCTGAACCACAACCAGGACAAAAAGCAGAAACACGCCCAAATGCTTAGTATACCGCCTGAGATGTATCATAATTCGATAGTAAATAAATGCTTGAATTCCATGAAAACCCGTCCATGCAATCGGTAGTGGTACAGTCCCACATGAAATTATTTGAACAAAAGAGCCCGGGGTATCAAAGCATATCGTAAACCAAGCAAGACATGTCGACAAAAAGTCATGCATGCGATCAACTTAAAGTAGATAGGACGGGTCGTGTACTTCCGGTTTTGGGTACTTTCTTTCATTGCTCCGCCGTATCTTTCAAGGTCGACGGATTCTTCGCTCAATATATCGCGGCCGGCGTGTCATATCGTCATCGTCTTGCTTTTGAGGCTTATGTCTGGCGGAAGCTGAGATATCCTGAAAAGCTCCATATGCACAGACGCTCTTTGCTACATCGGGCAGGGCATTTGAGCTGTCAGGGCCCCATCGAGAAGTCAGCCGTTCCTTGCTGATAGCCTGAGTAGTTGCCGTCGAGTCGGCTCCAGCTTTCTTATGATGAGAACCACTTCCGCTCGAGCCTTTAATCCAACCAAAGCCAAAGATGCCAAGGGAGCTCCGTCTCTTATGGCCCTTGCTGGCGGACGTTGATGGCCTGGCCGTCGATGAGTGTGACCAGAAGTTCGAATCCGTGAAAGAATGGGGAAGAGTCCTGCTGGGGCTGTTTGCACTATTCCCAGCAGCGTAGGTAGGTGCCGATGCGCAAAGCTGCCCATGAGCCCGCTGTGGAGAATCCGCGGTCTCAACGATCTTGGTTATTTTGGGCGATTCCATGTGCCTGGTCTTGCGGATGACAGGGGAGGGCGCACCGTCACCACTGTCCTCTGAATCAGTTATTGGAGATGGCTCAAGACGACGAGGCTGCGCCAGACGGCCTAGGAATGGTGGCCGAAGATTGATCCGTCGTCGGTGTTCCTGTCCTTGATGTGCAGGCTGTGTATTTGTGTCTGATGGAGGCAAGGGAAGTGTGGGTATTGCTGGGACGTCCGGGTCTCGGACAGTCGAGTCAACACTATGCCTACGAGCGAGGAACGCGGATTGGCTTGGAGCCCGTGTCCCGGCAGCTTTAGAAGGATTCGGCGGGAGGCCGGTATAGGTCTTAGTCTTTGAAGACCAATTCTTCGTGGGCCGAGGACCTGGCTTTGCCGCCTCGACCCAGTCTTGAGGAGTCAAGGGCGGCGATAGAGATGTCATGTCTGCTGTTGGCTTTTCAGTCATGGGGGCTGGCGGAGAGTAGTAGTTCTTCTCCATCTTCGATATGACTTTCTCAATTCCCACAGGGTTGAAAATCACGTCATCAACATCGCTGAAATAACGCATACTTGGTTTTGGAGAAGCTCGATCAAACATGTAGTTTGTCTTGGATGGGATGCCGTTCAAGGGAAAGATAGCCGGGGTCGCTTCGCGCTCTTCAATACTAAGACGAGTGAGAGTCACCTCACTCAGAGCAGGGTCGATTCTTTCCAAGGCTCTATGATCGGAACTTCGCGTAGTCAGCTCGCCCGCAGATGGTGGCCGGCCAAGTTTTCGGGGGCCAGGGAACTGCTGGTTAAGCTGAACCTTCTCCCTAGCGCTACTGCCATTGGATCTATTCGTCCCCGATGCATAGGCCGTACTCATTGTGTCCGGGGTAGGGGGTAACTTTGACCCCCCAAAAACGTCATCTAACCGTAGCTTCTGGCGAGGGGCACTTGAGAACATGCCTTTTTCGAAAGTGCAGTTCTTAGCTTCCCTTGAAGCGTTAGTGTGGGCTAGGTCCTTTTGTTTTGGGATGGTTCTTGTCGGAAATAATTCCACTTGAGGCTGATGCCAGCTAGAGCTGCGAATGTGTCCGCTTGCCCTCACTTCGCCGTTGGGTCTCGGGGCAGTCGCACTTGTTCCCATTTTCCTTTCCTGGTGGATAGGAATATCAACTTGATTGAAAAGGAGCGCCTCCTTTATAGTGTCATAGGGCATGAGCTCGCTACATTCACTGAGAGCACTCAATCTGGGGGACTCTGGTTCGATAGTTTCAGTCATCGAGTTCATACTCTCCGTCTTCGTCATAGCGCTTCTCGCAGAGCGTGAATGATGTTCAGAGGTAACGTAGAGACTGCGTAGAGCTGCGGTGCTCTGATGCTCTTCACGGAGGAATGAAGGAGCCCTGGTGAGAGGTCGACTTCCCGAAGAAGCTCGGTGATTGTCCGCTAGCAGGGTGCCTTTCTTAGAGGAAGATCTCTCCGGAATATCTGGAGTGACACAATGCTTAGGTGTGGCTGCGTCTGGTTCATCGCTGGACGAAGGACGAGCTGTAGAGGGTCTGGACGAAAATGCACCAGCCTCCAGCTCCTCCACTCTCGCTTCAAGTTGACAGATTAACTCCACGGCTTCTGTGACCGCCTGGTCTCGCTTATCGATCTCTTGTCGGAGCTGCTCGTTGGACTCGCGAAGTCTCTGATTGTCCTCTTCAACATAACGAAGCTCTTGCAGTTCCTCTTCTAGATTGCGCATGCGCTGAACGTCTTCCTCCAGCTGCTGCATACGTTCCAGTTTCCTCTCCAAGACGGCCATCTGCTGTGCGCGATGGAAGATGTCAAGTTTCAGGTCAAAATTTTGTTTGTTAATCTTCGAAATGTACTGGCTGGGCGTCAATTTGTGCCTTGAAACATATGACTTTTTCGTGGGTAACTTACTTGGTCCATCTCCCTGAAACCCATCTCACGTGGCTGCTTGAGACCCGCCGATAATGCGGCATTAATCTTGCGTTGTCTCTCAGAACCCGCATCTTCCTGGGACTGGGACTGAGACTGGGTCTGGGACTGGGATTGCGAGCGTTCGGGCGTACGAGGCATGTACTCTGCACAGTCGTCTGGAGGAGGACCGCGCGAAGCTCGAGTCGCACGTTGCTCTCTTAAAAGGTCTTGTAAAAGAGTAGAAGAAGGGTTCACTAAAGGTGTAGAAGCAGGTTCCGGGGTTCCTGTCGCACACAACAGTTGTCAGCATTTTCTTGTCCGTGGTGCTACAGCTTTGCGGAGTGCAAGAACAGCTGAACTATAACTCGTACCTGATCTGGAGCCATGATTCCTTCGTGCGGCACGAGGCGTTCCAGCCAATGGAGACTGGTCGTTGAACCAGGACGTTTCTGTGTACACGCATCAGCACTAAGAAACTCTTGCAGAACTCAGGCACGTTTTACCAGAATTCAATTGCGACGGACTATTCATAGTGGACGTGCCCTTGACACGAGCAAGCGCTGCAGGAATTGGGGGATCGGACTTGTCTGTGGAGCACAGCAGTCAAGTCAGTTCTTTTGTGTATTCCAAACGCGACTTGCTAAATCAAGGGCAGACTTACTGTTTGAGCGGTGTCTCAGGAACGCTGCACAGCGAGCAGGGATAGGGACAGAGGAAGACGGATCGAAGGAGTGTCGCAGGGAAGAAGGGGCAGTCGATTGCACGGAAATTGTGCTACGCCGCTGGGGTTTCGAATCCATGCTGATGAAAGATAGACAGGAGCCACTCAGCTAGCTAGCTAGCACAATGCAGGATCCAGACTAATTTGCAACAGGACGGCCAGCCGTGTGTCCTCCAGGGACGGTAGAACTTTACATCAAATTGGGGCAATCACTTCATCGATCGAGCAAGGGTTGACTCAAAGAGCTCTCACGATACTGGCAGATTGACGATGCGAGGGGCGCAAACTTTGAGGCTGGAGACGCAATGGTCAACGAGGAAAAAGACCTGTGGGTTCAGCTAATGCAGCAGAGGAAGATGGTGATGAAAATGGGGAAGCACAGAAGAATACTAGAGGGTGTAGCCTCTCGGCGCAATATCAAGTGAGGGGAAGATGAAGAGGGATGGTGACAAGCGCCTGTGACGAGTCAACTGCGAGGTCTGTGAATCTTCAAGCCAAGCAAGAACGAAGATTCGCACGAAGTGAGTGACGGGCGATCGTCAATCTGAAGTCTGGTCGGGGAATGTCAGAGGTTGCCATGCGACCGATTGTTATGCATTCAAGCAGCGGCTGATCTATTGATTTTCATCCCTTGAATTGCGTTTGTTGTCACTCTTCTTCGTATTGTCGATATTCATCCCCATACTCAGAGAAAACAGACAGTTGAGTCCGTCACTATTCACTTCTGCTGGCAGGATATCGATTTTTGGAGGAAAGTGAAGCTCTGCCCTCAGTTCTCCTCCCTGGAGATCAAAGAAACCACCAATGGGGTTTCATCTCTTGCCAATCAGCTGTTGTAAAATGCCTAAATGGTCTTTGGCGTTTCTTGCTAGTTTCCACTAAAGAGTAAGCACTGACACTAAGGTACGACTAAAATTATATAGCCGTTCATCCTCTTATCGATTACCATCTTGAATGGTTATGGGACGAGATACCACGAAGTCTGGCATACAGGAGCAGTATTCTATGGTCATCAACTCACACATATCCCTTGAACTTGATTTAAAGTTGTGATGTTCGCAGTGATATGAATGTGTACTCCGTGCCCATGATATAATTCCTTCTAGCTCAATTGCTCAAGTACCTCTCTACGGAGCAGCAAAAGGAATACGATGTATACATCATCTCAAATCCTGGCAGACCCCACAAGGCGGGACGAACCACAAGTTGCCCATGTGCGGTACGCCAGACTTATTGACCTTCAATAGACGACTGAACAATGATACATCTGATTGATTATTCGGCAAGAGGATCTGCCTGGCTAAGGTACTAACTAGCATGGCCCCATCCCTCGTCGTGGCATTTGCTTCGACATATATTCAGCCACGGTTGCGCTCAGATAGTTACAACATGCTCGGATCCAATTGTGTAACGACACCAGGGTTGTTCATCCATCCCATTGAGACTGATCCCACGATGACATTGCGGTGCTCTTCCCTGGGTTTACTGAAGACAATTGATGGTCCCCTGGAGCAAGCTATTTCAATGATGTTCTACTCAAAGAACCTGTCAAATTTGATATCAAAACAATACAGACAACAATGACGCGCATGGAGGCTGGCATAATATGAGCCAATCTCGAGTCAAGTTGCTCGAAATTGGAACTGATTGTTGAGACTGTGCTGGTATTTTAGGGCTCATGCTGTGAACGTCCTATCGCATGCACCAACTGAAATGAGATCATAGAATCAATTTCTTGCATTCCTATTATGAACCAGTCTGAAAAGTTTCTATCATTAAGAGCGAGCACAGCTCAGCCCTTTGCAATCTTTTTGAGATTGAATCTATCATCTCTTCTTGGCCTCCCCTGCCCAGATTCGTGTCTCCTTTGCACTATCATGGGCCACGCGGAACACTAGTTGAAGATAGTCATTAGCCGAGAATTGCATGACAGGGGATAAATTCGCATACACTGTCTTTCCGTCTCATCAAGACCCCGAAGAAAATCGGCACCCTCCCCTAAGGCGCCTTTGGGGTTATGCGCGTGGTCAGCAATCTCCGCCGCGCGCTTTTTGAACGTCTATCCAGACCAAAATTAGCAGAGAAACGTAGGGGAATTCGTCAACTCCACACGGCGCGGTAGATTTATACGTACATTGATCAGGACCTCCACCATCTCTTCCTCTTCAAAGAGGTCGAGCACCCGCTCGCTCAGACTGTAGAAGTGCGGTGCCAAGGAGCGCAGATCGACGGTTCGAGGATCGGCTTTCAGTGCATTCACGACTCTGTCTGATAATGCTGAGGGGAGGTCAAGTGTAACTAGTCGTGAAGTTCCCAGACGTGCTCTTTCTTCGGAGTTAGCGAGGGTCTGCTTCATCAATAGCACATGTCGCGCAAGATCCTGACCCAATTGACAACATCACCCCCAGCCATAATGGAAGATCAATCCGAGTCCCTGCCTTAATCTATACAATCGTCAAAATCTGATTCCTTCTCCTCGGGCATCGTTACTCACATTTTCCCCAGGATTGCCCTCCAAGATGCCAAGCCCGGGCACCTCAAGTTCAAATGTGCAGGGCAGTTTCTGGTATGCAATCGTTAGATCAAGAAATCATTGTCAAGGAACCGACTGTCATACTTGAGCGTCTGTCAGAATGGAGTCAACATCATAGTAGGACATTTCGAAGTCTTCCCCGAGTAGCCCGATCGTCAAGATGTCGTTCTAAAAGCAATGTCATTAATTGTGATCTATCTTGGACTGCGGCGCGTACCATTGTCGCGTCATCACGTGATGCTTATACTTAGATTCGTCCAGTGGTATTTCTTGGCACTCCTCCTCATAATCATTTCGGCTCACTCAAGAGCGTCATGCTGATTCTACGGAGTAGGGTTGACAATCTCGTGGCGAAAGTTCTTCGACATCTCAGAATCAGCTGAAGGCGTTACACGGTACTCCTCGACTTATGTTCAGTGGGTGCTCTGCTACTGCCCGAAAGACATGTTTGCCGATCTCCGACCATCTCCAGCCGTACCAGGCTTGTTTAATTTCAGAAAACTCCTTGCGTCTATACGATGGACACGAACTCGGACGGTACCAAGAAGCATCTGTTAGAAAGTTACGAGGAGCTTGACTTGGACGCGGCTTTTGATTCTAACTATCTCGTTGTATAGCGCTGGATGGCTCGAACCATCCCAGAACTATATGCATCCCCGTCAACATGTAGTTAACAAGGAGAACCCTGAAGAAAGTCGTTTATTGAATGCAGATCCTGAAGTCAACGACGGATGAAGAACAAACATCTTGCAGCTTGAAGAATCTGACAAGTGAACTCAATCTTTTTGAGGATGTCTCACTCTTTACGGTACACCGTACGGAGAACCGAGGTCACGATGAACCCATGTGGACATTTGATTTTTTCGTCCCTTTGCCTTCATCACAAACTTGAGGGGATTCTATTGAAACAGTCGCGGGTTTGGGTTGAATCGAGATGGGCGGGGTCGATGTAGATATAGAGATTAGACGGTCAGAGAAAGAAAGCACGAGATCTCGGTTCGAGGAAGAACGGTTTTGTTACCATTTCAGGACGAACCTGGAGGTCTAGAACAGGGGATTTTCAGGGCCAACCATATGGTGTTTGCTATCTAAAATAGTGCGACTCCACCAGGCAGTCAGACTCGGACATGTCTTACTAGTACCTATTTCATGGATTCAAATTGGAAATCATCTTAATGCCGTGGGCCTTGAGCTGATGATATCCAGATAGGTACGGAGCATGACCATGCCTTCTCTATGTAGCTAGACGACACTTGTTGAGATAGCTCAGCAGGTAACACCACCAATAGTGCAGAATACAGAAGCCTATCATGGTATCAATCCAACAACGCAGCGCATTATATAGTTCTCTGAGCTTATCGCTCGAATCATGTCTGGTTCCTGAATCTTAACACGACGGCGTAAGTGCGGAAAACGAGGGACCATTTCTCTGATTTCGGACAGATACTGATCTATCTCGAGACAAATCTGTTGCAATCCGTCTTGTCCCCCGAATTAATGTGCAGCCATGCAGTCTGATTTCCATCATCCACAATCTCAGCATCCTCTGTGTGCAGATAAGATAGCTAACGCTGTTGGTTCGTGTCTCCAAGTCATATCTACCATCATCGCATGGCTTGGCGCTGGGTTTTAAATGCGTGCATCTACGAGTACAGAGTACGGATAATCGGGTCTAGTCTAAGTATTTAGTTCTTGTCCGCTGATTTTACTGGCTAGGAGGCATCTACTATCTTGAGACTAGGAGCAGCTAGGCACATCTGCTGTGTTCTAAGAAGTCAAAAAAGGCCACCCTTCTCCAGTTCCTTGTTTTTGAGAAGACTGCAGTAAGTATGTGGCTCTGCCTACATCGTACCCTGCAAGAATCTTCCTTCTGCTCCATTGTATGCATCTTCGAGTCAGTCACATCCATATACTAGCTGGAGATAGCCATCATTCTTACCTACCTACCTTATGGATTTTAGGTAAGGTACCTAGATACCTAAGGTAGCTAAACCCGTACATGGGTTGTAACAGTGTAATAACCTAGGTATGATGCAAACAGTATGGGAACTAAACAGGTACCACATCAAAGTACCTATGGATAGTTCCCCTCCTCGTCCAAATATAGCACTGAATACTGACAGCCGGAGTCAAGGTGTTACAATCCCATACATACCTACTCCCATACATACCTACTCCCATACATACCTACCTACATACGTCGCTGGAAATTTAATTTAATTTAACATGGAACGTTCAGTCAGTCAGTTCATTCTTCTCCATCCATCCATCTATCTATCTATCTATCTACCTCTTCTTCATCTTTTTCTCTTTCTCCTTTGTTTACTCCTTTAGAAGCTCCCTATTACTCTTTTCTTTTCTTTTGCTTCCACTGGCCTACCCTCCTTTCTACAATCTCAGCTTTGCCCCCTGTCTTTCTATTCCTCCTCTAACCTGATCACTCACCTCCCTTGAGAAAGTATTGCGTCTGATCCCCTCCTGTGCACTGCTGCATGAGGGTTGCCTTATCTTTTTCAAAAAAACTCTCAAGCAATTATCGATAAATCCCCCTCACTTCCACTAGACCTAACCGACTTCCTTGTGCTCTTGATGGCCCTTGGGTACATCCACTACTTATCCACCACCAAAGAGAATGGTTTACAACGCCGTTTCCCAGGCCGACCTCGAAGTGGCCTCCAACGCGACCGATTCTGATGTCTCCCGCAGTCCATCGCCGCAGTTGCAACAGCGCCCTACGTTTCAGCAACTGCCACTAGATACAGACCATATCGGAGGAGGGAGTTATTTACAACCAGCAAAGACCGAAGAGGACACTGGAATTGGCAGCTTGAGCTCCATATTACGGTCCATGACATCGACCAGCTACGATATGGTTGAGGAAGACGACTACGAGGAAACGAATCCTGCTGCAGATCGACGGTCCGACGGTCTTCGTCGCGCGATTCCTCCACTCGATACTACTTCCAAGCCACAAGTGCAGACTGATTCCAATGAAACACCCCTGCGGACTCCGATCACCGATACACCGGTACCTCTCAGCCATCCTACGCCAGATCTCCAGTCCTTACAAGGAGCGTATGTCAACAATGTGGAGAGATTGGAGAGAAGTGCGGAACGCTTAAGCTCGAGCTCGGCGGATATTGCGAGTGAGATTCGAAAGATGAATCTCGAGCAGAAGAGGCGCTCGTGCAGCTCCATCTCCAACTCTGTTCTCCAATACAACACGGAAGGCTCTCCTTTGAGGAACAACGTCTCCAGCCCGCAGGGCTCGACTCATTCAGCATCTCGTTTGGCGCAAGTGTCGGAAATTGGGAATGAGGGGATTTTCACCGAGCCTGCGTTTGGGACTGCCCTTGAGCACACTGCTCCGCCTCAAGAGACCTTCCCGCCCCAGTCCGCCGCCGATTTTCCTGACCAACACAGCCGTGGTGTAGGCCACGACATTGAGAGGCCTTCGTCTGTAGCTTCTGGCGACACCTACCAACAGGCAAGGGTTCTGTTCACTGATTTTGACGGCGTCCATTTTGTTGACAAAGGTCCGGACCTCATGCGGCATGTGCCGTTGACCAGACCCCCTCTCGCAAGTAGCTCCGAGTCGTACAAGGAACCACAGGCGGGCGGTAATATGGTATACTACCCTGCGCCTGTTCCGATGATGCTGAATTTGCCGCCCCGACTGTCGCACAGACGTGATGCGGAACGGGAACGGGAGAAACGTCGCACCCAGCTCCTCAGCACAGTTGCTCCGGAGAACAGGAAATCCGCGCCATGGCTGTCTGGTCAAATTCAAGAGGAGGCGAGCGGCCAGAAAAATTACAAGGATTTGCCTCCGCAACTTCGAGCGAGCGTCTTCTTCGACACACCAGCCGCATCGCTGGAAATCGAGGTGAAACAGGCCTCGGCCGTTGAAACGCTTGAGAGTATACTGGATGCGTCCGCGCATGCCCCTGTCACTGCCTTCACAGAACATCCCTTCGCTGGCAACCTGGGGCCGGATGTATACCGGAGCGCCAAGTCCAAATCGTCCCATCCAAATCTATCCGAACAAAGGAAGAAACGTGCATCTAGAACCAATCTCGTCTCTGAGTATCACGTTTCCAATCCTGATCTCAGAGCGGCCTCCATCGCGTCCCATTCATTACATAAGCAAACAGAAGCAGACGCTGCAGTTAGACATGAAGATGCCGCTCTACGTGAGGATGATGACGCTTACGATGAGCACTCAGAGAGCGATGATTCCGAAACAGGCGATGAAGAATCAGAGGAGGAGGAACCCGATTTCGAATACGTAGGACCCCCGAACACTCTGCTAGCAGAGCTCGAAATGCGAAAGCAGGAAATCAAACAGCGGCGACGGACAGCCGCTGCCTCCACTGGAATGCACTCCACCCTTCTTCAGCTTGAGGCTGTCGCCCAGAAACAAAGTGAGCACAGACGACAGAGACCGGTTACATTGGCTTGGGAAGATCCCGACGTTCACAAGCACGAGGAGGATGAGGATGAAGACGTCCCTCTGGCCGTGCTCTTCCCTGAGAAAGCCAAGGTCCCCGACGAGGCCAGACCATTGGGTCTCATGGAGAAGAGGGAATTAGAGGAGAGTGAACCGCTGAGCAGACGTCGCGCGAGGCTCAGAGGGGATCCCTTGCCGTCGGCCGACCTTGATAAGCGCCCGACCACCATGTACGCTCAAAATATGGCGGAGCCCGCGCAGCCCGACAGCGGAGACGAGGAAGAGACTCTAGCGCAGCGCCTTAAGCGGTTGAAAGCCAAGGACCGCACCAGCACTGTTGCAGAGAGTGAATTTGCGAGTGAAATTCTTGCCGAAATAAGCCATCTACACGAGGACGAATCGAAGAACGAGGAAACCGAACCCGCGCCGGAAGACGAGACTCTGGCTCAACGACGAGAGCGGCTTCGAAGGGAGGCAGCCGCTCAGAAGAAGTCGACCCAAGCTCCAAGATACCGAAGAAGTATGGCGGACATCCTTCATGCCCGTCCGATCAGCGTCGGGCAACCACCAATGAACGAGCCTACTGCTCGCCGTGGACCGACCCATCAGCGTTCATACGACAACCGTCTATCAACACAGCAACTGCCATTAAACTTTGGGAATCCAGTTTCGGCAGGATTTGCCCAGAACCAGGGATTTGTGACGGCGAACCCTCAGACGTATGGGATGGCGCACCCGAATACATTCTACAGCGATGCTATCCTGGGAATGAATCATCTGAGCTATGCTATGCCTCATAACTACCATCCCAAAGTCCTACAGCCAGTGGTTGATAATGGCCAACGGGAGATGATTGATCGTTGGAGACAAAGCATCAGATGATTCTCCTTTAGCCACCTCAGTTTTGCTTTTGATGCTGTTGTTTTTTCATTGTTTTTGCGCTCTTGCATCTGATTCTGAGCGGTATGCCATGGTTGTGATGCATTGGAAGCATAAGCCCTCATTGTATTGGTGATATCCATGTAGAACTAGCGATTTTGCTTTGTCTTGTGTAATCTCAATATCTTCTACTTTCTGGTAATGCGGAAAACAACTTCAATGTCTTTCCGTATATCATCGAATCTAATTTAAGATCCCCGTTCCGTCCTTGCATGAAACTGTAACTCTGTAACTCTGTAGGTAGTATGCTCTGCATTTACTTTGCGGATGATATAACCAATCCAAGGCACGATTGATTATAGAAAAATGATCTCTTTCAATCCAGACCGTGCATCTGATTTGATCTCAGAGTCAAGAATAAATGCTAGCCGAAGGAACGGCTGAATCGAACGATATAAAATCATTGTGTTGAAAGTTTGGACTGGCCGCCGCTGATGATGATGACCCGCTTTCGGATGATGATGGATGGCATTCCTTCTTCCACCGTTTCTGTCAACAGCAACAATAATAACCTTAGGGAATAACAACAAGTTCTTCTCATGTCTTACCCCTTCGTCAGTTTTCATTATTGGCAATTGTATTTCTCATGAATGTATTCTTTATCATGACTCTGGATGACTATATCTTTTTAATACCGGAAATTTACCAGTTGCCCCTCCTAATCTAATAATTAATCTCCCTCAAATTATCTCCCCTGCTTGTTTAACTATTGTTAGAACAGCCCCCCGTGCACGGTTGAGACGTGAGCCCCACAGCTCTATATTGATTTATCAACTTTGCAAAGCTCATCAGGACGCGAACAAGAAATTTGAAGGCAGAATGGATAGTTTCTATGAGTCCTGAACGGAGCGACCACCTCATAGGGAAGCACTGTAGGTGCTCGGGGCGCCCATAATCATGCCACCATCCACAGTCTTCTCCTACTGGCGTCGTGAACATCGTCGCTCAAGTGCGCCCCCCATCTCATCGTCCGTACAAGCCTCTTCAAGAGGCAAAAGCAACGGCAACCCTCCTCAGCTCCCGGTTATCCAACACCCGCCGATTCTTGCGACCACGATCGAGGATCCTTCTCCGTGTCCCGATGCGCTGACTCCCCTTACTTCGAGCGAATACTCGCCCGCAGATGGCGATACTGATAAGGCACATGGGGTGGTTTCTGCAGTCTCGACCAAAGCGCCGTCATCTGCTGCGATCAACCTGGCAGGGCCGTCCTCTACCTCTGACAAGCAAGCGCGGCCTCAATCCAGTGCAGAAGGCCGCGAAAAGAACCTGGATCTGACTGCTCAGCCGAACTCATCGCAAGTGTCGTTTACGGCTTCTCGTCCCGAGTATGGCGATAGTGATTCCTCGAAGCCGAACTCGCCTTTTCGGATGTCCTTCGGTAAAGGACTGCTGAACTCTCAGAATCAATCCTTCGACGCCAATATTAAGCGATCTTCGACGCCCGTGTTGACATCTACCGTTGACAAATCAAATGCAATGCACAAGGAGTACAGGCCGGAAGGCTCGAGCAGCCGTCGTCAAGCGGACCGGGAGTTCTCTGCGGAACATACATCGCATAAATCTGGAAAGGCGATGCTTCACCTCCTAAACCCTATGTCTCTGCTGGCCAGGAGGCGCTCTTCTCAGTTGGCCGGCCTCCGGGCGGAGGACATCAACATCGGAGCTCGAAACGTGGTCCCCGCGATACCCGATGATTATGATCCTAGGATACGCGGAAACATTGTGCACGACTTTTCTGCCCCTCGTCCGCGCCGGAATCTGTCCGCAGCCCCAGTGCTTTTGCAAGATGCTGCAAATCAGTATAATTCATATGGTGCGCCGCAGAATGAGAATGTGTCTCGTCTGAATGGGAGGGATGCAGTAGTCCAAGCAAGCGAGCACAGGAGGAAACACAGTGAATACTCCCCAGTTTTCAAGGAGCACTTCGAGGACGATCAGAATGTGCTACAGGTTGACAACAAAGCCTATTTACAGTCATCTCTTCTCACAGATCCGTCTCTTCATAGCAACGATCAATCGATCCCTGTATTTGCGAGGCGACTCCCGTCGCGACTACCCGATCATGAGGAACATCCTGATGAATCAATCCCTCACCAGTCCGAGCCCCGAGCAGAACCGCCGAGCAAAGAACAGCCAGCGGCTCAGCAAGATCCGGACACAATTGAAATAATACCCCAGCAGCCTTCTGGCCTACCGAAACATTTCAAAAGCAATGCATCCCGATTCAGCTTTGACATGAACGGAGTTGAATCATCGGCACAGGAGAAGCTTCTGGAAGAAAAGCACAAGGAGAAAGAAGCGGCGCGCAGGGCCAAGGCTCAGCTCGAAGATAGGGAATACAGTGACATCGAAGACGATTATGACAATGACCTTTTGGATGACTTTGACGGCTTCGAAGAAAAGATTCCTGGGGTCAACACTGACGCCGAAGAAGATGAGTTCAGTGGATTCTCCGGCCCCGGGGCCGCATTGACTACCTCATGGTATGCGCCTGGCCTTTCGCCAGTCGTCGCGAGCCCCGTCAGCGCTCCTGGTTCTGGTCCGGCAGTCGATGTAAATCTACAAGCCGATCAAGGTCGTGCTTCGCAGTTATCAGAGCTCTCTGTCAGCGCAGACAAACTCGCTCCTTTTTCCCAGACGACAACCCTTTCAGAATCGGCAGCGGTAGGATACTCAATGCAAACGGGAACTCGTTCTTCAACATCGCAGCTAGCCGAAGAGGACGATGACTTGTACTTTGACGACGGGGAATTTGGCGATCTGGCTGCTGATGTAGGCGGCGCGACATTTGATGAATCCATCTTCGATGACGAATCTAGTCATTTGTATGCTCACAAGACGGCAGCTGTACACACTGCGCCGGGGGATCCGGGCACAACGGTCCAGACGGAAGAGAAGTCTAAATCAAGTGTAGCATCTGAATCTCACAATCTGAGTCCCGAGCTGGATCACAAAGATGGCCTTAAGCGCGCACCGAGCGTCGCTAGTGATTTCCGAGACCGAACAGTTGCCAGATATGGTGGACATGACACTGAAATGGCCCATAACCCAACGGCAACAAAATCTCATGGTGGGGTCTTATCCGAGCATAACCTTGAGGTCTTGCACAACGCGCTCGAGAAGGCTGCCAACGAGACAGCCAACATGGACAGATTCAAGCGCACCACAAGCACGAGCGAGAGTTCCCTAGGCCAGGACAGCGTTGCCAGAACGATCCAGACTTTGGACTCCTTCTCAGGACTCGTATCAGACGACAGCCATCTGAGCCAAGCTATGGATGCAATGGGCTTCGAAGAGGTCTTTGACGATTTCAACTACGACGATGATGATAATGCCTTTTACGATGATCCCATCATCGCTGCTGCCAATGCCGAGGCGCTGGAAAACGACGACGAAGGTTTCTATGGCCGAGAGTTTGGATTCTACGCCCAGGCTCATGGGGCTTACGGTTCAGAACTTACCAATGGGGGATACTTTGGTCCGCGTGGCATCGAAGGCATTTCGCGTAGCCACAGCAGCCGAGGCAAATTCAGAGAACCCAGTTTGACTCCTATCACTGAACGAAGTGAATGGAGCACGCGAAACTCGGTCATTTCGTTGACAGCGCATGGGGCGCCTCACTCCAATCCATCCCTCTCGAGTCCAGGGCTGGCACAACTTGTTGATATGGGTACCGTGGACGACGAGATGTCACTGAGCGCGTTATTGAAACTGCGACGTGGTGCCTGGGGTGGCAGCAATGGGAGTCTTCGCAGCAGCAGCGGAAGCCCACCACCTCATCATCACGCATCGTCGAATCGCGCGAGCTTCACGGGCTTTTCTGATGTGAGCCCGACTGTGCATACGGTTCCTCCGGATTACCTCTTTGGAGGACCAAGCGCAGCTGAATCGCCGATCATAAAACCAATAAATGTAGATGTCACCCAACGGATGGACCAGTCGGTCGTCGGAGAAGGGGACTCGCAAAAGCATCCTGAAGAACCTGTCCCCAGATGATGCAGTCCAACTCAGCGAGCCTGCTGAGCTAAAAGATATCACGACAGAGGAGAAGTGTGGCGAGTACATATACACGATTTATACCCTCAAATTTACACTTTCTTGGTTTAAATGAATTCATGATCGATCGAGTGCCTATACCTGCGTTATGGCGTTTTCCTCTCTCAAGGTCTTACCTAGGTAGTCTTGACAACCCGTATCTACTTAGTTTCTTCCTGTCGATGGCGTAATTAACCGTCTATAGTGTCATAATTCGATGCACCCATCAGAATTCACTGTCATGCTGTTTCTGATGTGCCTCAAATGCCAAAGGTAACATGTCATGAGTGATCGAATATTCTCGACGATAGCTTGTGCATACAGATGAAGTCATAGTATGGGTTTTTCTGTCCTGTCCCTGAGGAGGTTACTATGAGCAAATTAATCCGTGGTGATGATTGGCCTGCAAGTCCATCCGCAAAAACCCGGAGCGGGAAATGTTCATACCCGGGATGTGGCGGTGCGGATTGCTCGATTGTGATTCGCCACCGGCCACACTTGCCGCCCTCAAGCCGGTCGGCTGCCCGGCGGTGAGATGACTCAGCTGTGGCTGTTGTCAGGCGGACAGCAGGAAAGGGTCAGCCACATCCGCGCTGGCCGTCATAACCGTAAAGATCTCGGCAAACCTCTTCTTGCTTGGTCTCTCAGTCCGTCCGCCGTCACTTGAGTTTCTTGCTCTCCTCTCTTACTCCAGATTTCTTCTCTTTTTCCCTTCGCGAGGAAAAAAAAAAAAGCTTTGATTGTCTAAAGAGAGTGCTTGCTCTCTGATGAGTTCTGTTTCTGTGCAGGTGCTACGGCAATCTTAGTCGACACCTGTTTTCTATTTTTTTAGTGACTACCGTGTGTCTTCCTTTCATCCGTTCAATCTACATCAGCTCCTGGGAGCTTTGCACGCTCATATTGACGATTGCGAAACAGGTCTTTATACTATACTTGATTGATTATTGCTCTCAGTGTTGTTGAGCATTGATAGAAAGAGCTCCAGCCTGCTTGTCGCATCATCTCTTAACACCTGTTTTCGTCGAGGACGGAAAAATCCCGCAATGCTTCGTACCACAGCCGTCAAGGCCACCAGCAGCGGTCTGCTGCGTGGCCCCGCCTGCTCAGCCTGCAGGCGGTCCATCTCCCTCACTTCCACTGCCAGAGCTACTTCCAGCCATAGCTCGAAATTTGGCCTGACCACCAGAAGACCTCTCGCCATTGTTGACCGTTTGTCCAACGGCAGGAGACACTATGCTGCTGCTGCCGATGCGGGAGTGGTAAGCCTGAGCTCGCCCTATTCCACTATTGTAGCTATTCATCGAAGGCATGGCTGATTTGAATGCGCGAATTCGCGGCTTTTTACGCTTCTAGGATCCCAATGACAACTTCCTTTCCGGAAACACAGCCAACTACATCGACGAGATGTACCTGGCTTGGAAGAATGACCCCTCGAGCGTGCACATCTCGTGGCAGACATATTTCAAGAACATGGAAGATGGCAACATGCCCATCTCCCAAGCTTTCCAGCCTCCTCCGACTCTTGTGCCTACCCCCACCGGTGGTGTTCCGCAGACCATGCCTGGCGAGGGATTGGGCCTTGCAGCTGGCACTGACCTGACAAACCATCTTAAGGTCCAGCTTTTGGTTCGCGCATACCAGGCTCGTGGTCACCACAAGGCTAAGATCGATCCCCTCGGCATCCGCGGCGAAGCTGAGGCATTCGGCTACAACAAGCCCAAGGAGCTCGAACTTGACCACTATGGATTCACTGAGCGCGATCTCGACCAGGAGTTCACGCTCGGCCCCGGTATCCTGCCCCGCTTTGCTACTGAGAGCCGCAAGAAGATGACTCTGCGCGAGATCATCGCCACCTGCGAGAAGATCTACTGTGGCTCCTACGGTGTGGAGTACATTCACATTCCTGACCGCAAGCCCTGCGACTGGATCCGTGATCGCTTCGAAATTCCCGAGCCCTACAAGTACTCGGTTGACGACAAGCGCCGTATCCTTGACCGTCTGATCTGGAGTCACAGCTTCGAGTCCTTCCTGGCCACCAAGTTCCCCAATGACAAGCGTTTCGGTCTGGAGGGTTGCGAGACCCTGGTGCCCGGTATGAAGGCGTTGATTGACCGCAGTGTCGAGCACGGCATCAAGGATATTGTCATTGGTATGCCTCACCGTGGTCGTCTCAATGTGCTGTCCAACGTCGTTCGTAAGCCCAATGAGTCCATCTTCAGTGAATTCTCCGGATCTGCCGAGCCCTCGGATGAAGGTTCGGGTGATGTCAAGTACCACTTGGGTATGAACTTCGAACGCCCTACGCCCTCTGGCAAGCGTGTGCAGCTTTCTCTGGTCGCCAACCCTTCCCATCTCGAAGCCGAAGACCCCGTTGTCCTTGGAAAGACTCGCTCCATCCAGCACTACAACAATGACGAGAAGGACTTCAACAGCGCCATGGGTGTTCTGCTGCACGGTGATGCTGCCTTCGCCGGTCAGGGTGTCGTCTACGAGACCATGGGCTTCCACTCTCTCCCCGCCTACTCGACCGGTGGTACCATCCACATCATCGTGAACAACCAGATTGGTTTCACTACCGACCCCCGCTACTCGCGTTCCACCCCTTACTGCTCGGATATCGCCAAGTCCATCGACGCCCCCGTGTTCCACGTGAACGCTGATGATGTCGAGGCCGTGAACTACGTTTGCCAGATTGCTGCCGACTGGCGTGCCGAGTTCAAGCGCGATGTTGTCATTGACATTGTCTGCTACCGTAAGCAGGGTCACAACGAAACCGATCAGCCCTCTTTCACCCAGCCGTTGATGTACAAGCGCATCGCCGAGCAGAAGGCCCAGCTTGACAAGTATGTCGAGAAGCTGATTGCCGAGGGCACCTTCACCAAGGAGGACATTGACGAGCACAAGAAGTGGGTCTGGGGCATGCTCAACGACAGCTTCGACCGCAGCAAGGACTACCAGCCCACCGGCAAGGAATGGCTGACCTCTGCCTGGAACGGTTTCAAGACACCCAAGGAGCTGGCCACCGAGGTTCTGCCTCATCTGCCGACTGCTGTTGATGCTTCATTGCTGAGCCACATCGCCGACAAGATCAGCGGCGCGCCCGAGGGCTTCACCGTCCACCGCAACCTCAAGCGTATTTTGGCCAACCGCAAGAAGGCCGTTGATGAGGGTAAGAACATTGACTGGGCCACCGCTGAGGCTCTTGCCTTTGGTTCTCTGGTCAAGGAGGGCTACCATGTCCGTGTTTCCGGTCAGGACGTTGAGCGTGGTACTTTCTCCCAGCGTCACGCCGTTCTGCACGACCAGGAGAACGAGGCTACCTACACCCCCTTGAAGCACATTGGTGAGGACCAGGGCAGCTTCGTCATCTCCAACTCTTCTCTCAGCGAATTCGGAGCGTAAGTTGACTTCCGACAACAGATTTACCTTTGCTCGCTCACACTAATTTTCTTTAGCCTTGGTTTCGAATACGGCTACTCTCTAACCTCGCCTAACGCCCTGGTCATGTGGGAGGCCCAGTTCGGTGACTTCGCCAACAACGCTCAGTGCATCATCGACCAGTTTATCGCTTCTGGAGAGTCCAAGTGGCTGCAGCGCTCCGGTCTCGTTGTCTCCCTGCCTCATGGTTATGATGGCCAGGGTCCTGAGCACTCTTCGGGTAGAATGGAGCGTTGGTTGCAGCTTTGCAACGAGGAACCTCGCCAGTTCCCCACTCAGGACAAGCTGGACCGTCAGCACCAGGACTGCAACATGCAGATTGCCTACATGACCTCTCCTGCCAACCTTTTCCACATCTTGCGTCGCCAGATCCACCGCCAGTTCCGCAAGCGTAAGTTTGGTTGTCTTCCTGTATGAATGACTTTTCACTAACTTACTCGCCCTAGCCCTCGTGATCTTCTTCTCCAAGTCCCTCCTCCGTCATCCTATTGCCCGCTCCGATATTGAGGAATTCACTGGTGACTCGCACTTCCAGTGGATCATCCCTGACCCGGCTCACGGTACCGCTATTGACGAGCCCGAGAAGATCGAGCGCGTCATTCTGTGCTCTGGTCAAGTCTACGCTACCTTGATCAAGCACCGCGAGGCCAAGGGTATCCGCAACACTGCCATTACCCGTGTTGAGCAGCTGCACCCCTTCCCTTGGGCTCAGCTGAAGGAGAACCTGGACAGCTACCCCAACGCCAAGGACATTGTCTGGGCTCAGGAAGAACCCCTGAACGCCGGTGCTTGGAGCTACACTCAGCCTCGTATTGAGACCCTGCTGAACGAGACTGAGCACCACAACCGCCGCCACGTCCTCTACGCTGGTCGGGCCCCAAGCGCCTCCGTCGCCACTGGTCTCAAATCCGTCCATGCCAAGGAGGAACAGGACTTCCTCGAGGAAGCATTCACTGTCCACCAGGATCGTCTGAAGGGCGAGTAAATCTGGGACATTGTAGCCACTGTTGGATTATCATCTTAGGTGCTTTGATTTGTAGGAGCTAGCGTCTATTCATTTCTGTCTCCTTTGTATGAATTCATTTTGTTGTCGGCATCTTCTACGGCTTCTATCCTACAGTCATGCTGTCCTGTTTTTGATATCTCTTTTCGAATGTTCCCTGGCACACCTGTTGTTACAGGCTGGGATTGACTTGTCTATACCTAGAACGTGCCAGAGCATGTGTTTGTAAACTAAGAAGGCCTGATTTACTAGATAATGCTGTATTTCTTTTTTGGGTATTGCGCTCCTACTTCTGACTGCGAATTGATGCGAAGCGCTGATGACGTCAAGGAACCTATCGTGTAAAATGAGTAAGCGGTCCCGAGTGCCTGAAATAACAGGCACCAATCACCTGACGCGGGCCCAAAGGGGAAAGTCTTGCTTCTCCGCACTGCAGAACTTCCGTCTCCTCTCGTCCCATATCTGATGTACCGTCCCATCAACGCCTTGTCCATGTTGTTGGGTTCAAGAAGTATTTCAACTTTGTTTGTACGATTTTTTCTCACCGGATTGAGCCATTTCCGATCTGTTGCGTTTGAACTCCCTCTTCAACCATGGCATCCGTCGTTTCTTCGTCGGCCGTCAACGCTCAGGGTCAAAATGCTCGCCAGTCAGCGCGCCAGACCCGTACGAATCCATCCCGAACGTCCAAGACGCTTGGACGGTCGTCATTTGCCTACGGTCACGGCTCAATGACCGAAGCGCCCCCTACGCCTCCTGCCCCTCACGGATTCTATCCCGCCCTCACTCATTTCACCGACGCCATTACCGCTCTCCCGCGGGAATTTCGCCGTCACAATTCGTTGCTGAAGGAAGTGGATGCGAAGGCTTGGGCGCTTGAGGATAATCTGCTCCAGTTGTTGAAGGTTTCTTCGGAGTCGCAGCCTGTTCCTTGTCCGTTGAATCCAGCGCCTATTGTTGAGGGGGTGGTTCGGGATGATATTGTGCCAGCGGTAGGTAGTGGATATGTTGAAACGGCCGGACTACAACAGTTCATGTGCTTGGCTAAAACCTGTGTGCTTTACAATAGGGTCCCTCGCAACCTCCCGAATCGCAAGACAGCAAAAACCGTCGTCTTCTCTTCGATCGCGTGCGGCGCACCCTTGTGGATCTGATGATGACCGCGGATGAAAAGAACCACGTCATTTCCAACGCCAACGACGAACTGGACCGGCAGCTTCTGCGCATCGATGGCATATTTCCATTCATTGCAGGGGAGATCAGTGAGGAGGCGCGCCTGGGCAGTCTTACACACTGGGCCTACTCGAACAGGAACGCCGCGAAAACTACTACAAATGAGCGTCCGCGCCGGGAAGTCGCATCCAACAAACAGGACTTGGGCCATGCTCTCGAAAACGAAGCCGGGCCCCGTGGTGATGCGAGACGGGATGCCGCTCGCAAACAGCGTCGCACGCATGCCGATTCGGACTTTGACGATGCTCGTGCATCTGGTTCGCGGAAGGGTCAGGTTAGCAAGTCTCGTAGCGGGGCAGGTGCGGCTACTGGGGATCAGCCTGCAGTCGGGCATGGTGCACAAGCTTCGGGTGCCGCGGGGGCATCGGGTGCGACGAAACGCCGCAAGGTCGAAAGACCTCCAACGGTTGATACTGGCGCAGCGATGGAAAGATCCGCCAGCGGTGCTGGGAATGCTTCGGGGCGTGGTGCATCGAAGGACGCGACAGCTTCCGATGCCACCAAGAAGAGATCTCGTGCTCCTAACACGAATGCAGCCGCTCGCAAGAGGTGAACCATCTCCCGGGATATTGAAATTTTGACCTTGTGCATTTGCTAACCAAATTAGTAGAAATAACACTGGGACCTCCGCGGCAAATTCGCCTGTTCTAGCAGCTGCTCCTCTGGTGGGGGCGTCGAATGCCGTACGTAGTGCAGCCAGTCCGGGACCTGGAGTAGTCGCTCGGCCCCAGTCTTCTCGTGCCCAGCAGAACTCTGGACAGTCGGCAAATGGTCGCCAGCGGCCATCCTCCTCGGCGTCCAATCGCTTAGCAAGCAACAGTATGTCACCGTGTCTTTCTGTGTTCTGGAAATATTGCCTAATCTTATTTCGATTCAGACAAAGTCGCCGATACCAAGACTCTACCTAAAGAAACTCCCAAAGCGGACATGGTTACAGCTGCTCTTAATTTAGAACTGCAACGCCAAACCGAGGAGGAGAATATTGCCACAGCTGCAGCCAAGGTTGCCGGTCCCGTCAGCATGAAACGCGAAGATACCGAAATTCGCCCTGCTGAGTCGGTCGAACCTCGGGAAACACCAGTACCTCAAGCTTCGAACCCAGCCCCAAAGGGCCGTTCGTCGAAGACGTCTACGCCTGTGCTCTCCACCTTCTCGGAACCCAACTCCCAGCGCACTCGACCTACCCGCAGCACAGACCCTGCGCCTGCGAAACGATCACATAAGAAAAGTGGCAGCGTGGCGGTGGCCCAGCAGCGAGCAGTGTCTGAGGAGGAAGACTCGCTGCATGAAGGGGACGACGAGGATGAAGACGGCGAGCCGCGGTACTGTTACTGCAACGAGATCAGTTTCGGTGAGATGGTTGCCTGTGACAATGATGCGTGCCCCCGGGAATGGTTCCATTTGTCGTGTGTCGGGTTGACCAAACCGCCGGGAAAGAATGGTAAGTTGCAGGATTGCCCAGATAGGCTGAAGCATGCTGACAGGATACAGTCAAATGGTATTGCAACGAATGCAAGGAGAATATGCGAAGAAGCCGGAACGGGCGGTAACAGGGTCGACGAGAAGCATCTATGCTCCGGCTAATACAGTTGTGTTGATTGGGATGGTTCTCCTGATTTGGCGGGTTGGTTATGGACATAGCATAATATAGACTTGATTTATCCATGGCAAATCATTTGAGAAGGTCAATGTCAATTGTCTTTAGGATCGAGTCTTCTCCCCAGCGTCAAGATCAACCACCACATCACCACCTTGATACCGAGGCCGAGGAATCTTTACAACGCCCTCAACCTATCCAGAAACCCCCCCTCCCGCCGTCGCTGCCTCTGCCCTGAAGCCTCACTCCCAAGCCCACCACCAACACCGGCATTCCCACTCGCCGCCACCGCAGCAAC